>NC_051430.1:8930960-8969222 GCF_001649575.2 Kryptolebias marmoratus | reverse complement strand
GGGGGCTTTGCTGCTGCTTTCCCAGAACAGAGGCACACTGCCAAATATAAATTACTGCAGATGGAAATAATCATCTCATTGACCAAAGTGGTCCTGACTGAAACGATAAAAGTCCGATGTTTTCCCTTTTCACTTTGCAGTCCGGAGGGAATAGATTATCATTTCAGAAAATATTTGTACGTATTTGTTAAAAGGGTTGTAAGGTTCAGGATGTTTTTGGTTGTTTTGTTTTTTTGTTTTTTTTTCATTTCAGCTGACTTTTTACTGCAACTTAGATCTAATCGTCGCACTCGCTTGTCTCCGCTGTGACAGTTTCCCTCTCATTAGTTTTAGAGTCAAACACAAGAAGGCAAAAGTCACATTTCTTAATCCGTCTTGTAAGCATTTGCTGCTTGTTAAAAATAAAGGTCTCACGTTCTGTGAGGGAATCCATATTACCCACCACTTTCCGTGCCAGAGTTTTCAACTAAAATCGTCTTGTGATGAGGAAAAATGGAGTTGTAGCTGTTTTGCTGAAACCTTGAAAATAACTTTGTGTGCAATCTCATGTGATATTGTGAGATTGTCACCCTCAGAGTATGTGTTGTGAATAACTCTCAGCTACCACAAGATCAAATTTTATCTCTGTATTTGTTAAATTGACTGAGTTATAGCCATTTTTATGTTGGCTAACGTTGATTAGCTGTAGCAGTGATTTTAAATTGGATTGACTACAAACGTTAATCAGTTGTCGATGTTCATCCAGATATTACTTTCTGAAGGTTTCATTGAAATCCATGCAGTGGTTCATGAGATATTTTGCTAACAGACAAACAGGGCTGACTCCAACTACTCCAAAGGTTTAGGCAAAGATCTTGTGCAAGCACTATATCTTAGAGTATTTGTTGTGAATGACTCAGGTACGACCACACCTAATTTGAGCACAATAATTGTAAAATGAATTACAGCCATTTATGTGTTTTGTATAGTCAGCTGCCTCAGGCGGCTGTATGGAATTGGGTTGGCTCCAAACGGTGATAAGTTGTAGAGCTACATCGACTGAGCATTTCCCAACAGTTTCTTTAAAATCTGTCAGCTGGGTGATGAGATATTTTGCTAACAGACGAAGAGTTAACAGCAAAATTTAAAACAAAGATCTCATGCAATCTGTTGGTTGCTCAGAGTATGTGTCGGGGCTCAGTCTCAGCAACTACCACACCAAAGTCCAGGTGAACATCTGTGAAGTTGGTTGGGTTGGAGCCACTTTTGTGTTTTTGTCAGGTCAGTTGGCTGTGGCAGCCATCTTGAATCGGGTTGACTCCAAGATTAGTCAGCTGTAAAGGTACATCCAGTTATCACTTTCCTAAAATTTTATTAAAATCCATCAAATGGTTGATAAGATATTTTGCTAACGCTACAGAAACAGGCACACACGATAATCGTATTGAAGTCAAGTGAAGCTGGCTTTTCTCTAAACTGTTGCAACTCTGCATAAATGCCTAAACTTGATGCGTTGGATCCCATTAAACCAATAGAGGCGGCGTAACTCTACATGATTCTTATGCACGTCTTCACCCACCCGCCATTAGCATCAGCGGCGACATTCGTCACGGCAGCAACTTGTTGCAGCCAGACAGAGAATTGTAATAAAAAAGGGAAGAATCCAGAGAAAACAGGCTCCACTTGAACAGTAAAACACTGTAAAATGAAAAAGGATGGGAAGGAGGGGAAAGCCTAATGCAGAGTCATGATAATGAGCGGGTTGCCCTTCCTGCGCTGCCTTGGTGGAGAGCTGCCATCTCCATATGCATGATCTGGATGATTAGCCAGCTGGGGATGGAGCTTCACTTCATCCAAAGGCTCCTGGAGGAGAAGAGGCGACTGAGCTGTTGGACATGTCTCTGCGGCGCGCTCGTTTTTCAATTAGTCACATGGCAGGTCCAAGAAACACCCCCTCTGAGTGAGAGGAGAGAGTCATCCCCAACACATACTCTGAGCGCTAACAGATTGCACAAGATCTTTGCTTAAAGTTCAGCCATTTAACCACTCTGTCTGTCTGTTAACAAAATATCTCATGAACCATTGGATGGATTTTATTGAAACTTCTAGGAAATAATCGCTGAATGTACATCTCACACTGATTAACTTTAGGAGGCAATTAAAACCAAGATGGTCGTCGCAGTCAGCTGACCTTAGAAATCACAAAAATGGCTATAAATCGGTCAATTTTATAGATGTGCTCAAATCTGCTGTCGTTGTAGCCTCTGTCATTTTCTGATAGTTTTATTCTGAAACTCTGGCATGAAAGACGGTTAGGTGATATGCATTCCTTCAAGGATTGCTGAGCCTTTGCTGTAGATGCATTTGTCAAGCAATCTGTATTTGTCGACCCCACTCAAAAAACTGTTTATATCACTTATGGGAAAAGAAAGGAACAGATATATTTGTTTGTGATGGTTTTGTGAGGTAATTCTCTTTGAAGAAATCTAATTTTCTGGTTAACAAGTTGTCCTTCCCTTGATGTTTATTCTGGAGATCTTGGTTAATTATTCTCCTTTATTTTTTTCCTCCTCTTGTTTTTATTATGAAAACTGTGAGATTTATCTCGCTGCATAATTCTCTGTTTTCCGCTTTTAGCAGCAGATAATAAAGTTTGTTTACTCCTTGCTGACATCGGTCATGTGATGCTTTGTGTGTGTGTTCATGTCACGTCTCTGCAGAGACGGGCTGAACTGTAAAGTTGGATTCACTGAAACAATATATACAGTGTGTGACGAGATCTATGGCTGCAGAAGTTGGTATTTAAACAGAAAGATAAACTTTAACTTTTTGACATGATGGCAGCTAAAAGCTTTAAATGGACAAAAAGAGTTAAAGAAAAAAAAATCTGACAATATTTGCACTCTCGAAGATATTTAGTGTTCAGTTTCCATTTGATTCTGTCCTCATTCAGAGGGCTGCAGGCGCCAGTGGAGAGGAACAACTCTCTTTTAACACGAGGGAATATTCAGCAGATCCAGACTCAGGAAGGAAGCTCATCTGCCGCCACCAACAGCGTTCATGTTTGTTCCACCTTTCACAACCGTTTATCCAACACTTTTTCCTAAATCCTAATATTTTTTCTTCTGAACCTTTGGAACATAGTATTATGCTGTAGTAATAATAATAATGACATATTTCAGCCTTGACCTCCACTCAAAACCAAAAATAAGTCTCAAAACCCAGGTATGTTGATGGGCAGTCTGGGACTGTGTCAGGATTCTGGTGGAACTGTTGAACTGGATTCCTAATCATTTATTTCAAGTGTTCTCAAAAACAATAATGTGTAAATAATCAGTATTTAATTCTGTAATAATGCTTTCCATTGTAAATTTTAATAATCACCTAACTCTCTTTAAACAAACCATACAAACAGGTTTGTAAAGCTTTACAGAAAGACTGAAAAGCAGAAGCCACCTAGTCTGGATAAAAGCTTCTGTTTTCTCTCTCAGCGTTTCTCTTTTAACCCTCCTGAAGCCCTCAAAAAAGAGAAAGAGAGGTAGAGAAGCTCTTGTAACTTGCCATGGGAGGTTTAAGGTCAGCCATTCTTCTCTTTTTCTCTCACTCATTGCGTTGTTTTTATCAGGTTTGATAAGCAGAGGAAGAAGAAAGCAGCCAGCCTGCAGAAATGACTGTAAATGCTGGAAAGCCGCAGCATGAAAACTAAGGCTACGTTCACACTGCAGCTCCTAATGCTCAATTCAGATTTATTTGTTCAAATTTGAGTTTTTTGCTGTGTTTGTTCACATTACATTGTAAATGCAACCTCCATCAGACTCTAGTGTGAACAGTCTCCAGTTCCTGAGATGACGTCACACTCTGCACTCTGAGTTTACAGTAGCAAATATGGACGCTGCAAGTGTTGGCGTGTGTGTATTGATTTTGAAGTTGCTGTCCAATCGGGGCCAACTGTACATCCAAATGGTAAAAGATAAAAGAAGACGGAAAAGAAAAAGAGCGCAACTGTTAAGAATGACCTTTCTTTTGGAGCTGTGGCTGCTGCCTCTGTGCAGAGGCATGTGTGGATGCAGAGTCGGAGCCAAGAGTGGTGGGACTTTGACATGAGGGACAGCCGACCTTTCATCCGATGCGAAAGTCGGACGAAATGCGACATGAATGCTTTGAAAAACACCAGATATGTATCTGATTCTGTACCACATGCAGAAAAGACCTGGGTCGGATATGAAAAAATTGGATATGTAACGTTAAAACTTGCCGTAANGGGGGGGGGGGGGGGTAACTGTTGACTCAAAAATACAAGAAAATAAGTAAATTTTGTCATCTTTGCGACCAATCAAGCAGCAAATTGTGCAGGCGCCCACTTGCTCACATTGTACCCTCCTCTGCCCACTTTGCCAGCCACCCCCACATTTATGATTTCATCTACTGAAGTACATTTTTGAAATTAAGATTTGGACTATTTTTTATTGTTATTATTATTATTTATCATGAGCGAGGTTAGACCAGGACATTCAGGGCTGTAGCCTTGGATGTTTCTGTCATAGGTTAGCTCTATGGAGGTATCAAAACACGGCTTGGATGCACTAGAACTTATGGAAACCAATTACGGAGGGCTTGATGTGCTCGCAACAAAATTGAGACAGGTTCAAGACAAGTTTGAGACACCTGTAACAACTCTAAAACTATTTTAAAAGGAATTGTCACATAAATCTTTTTGAACAGGTTCTTAATCCAAGCGATGAGACTGAGTGTCTTCAGCTCACCCAAGGAAATTGAGAACTCTTGTGAATATTTTGAGGCATTTTTGAGACTTTGTCGCAAATGCCGTTTCACCAAGTTGTCACCGACAATCACAGCCCTGTGAGAGGCAGGCTTAAAATGAAACTGAAAGTGCAAGAAAATATTAGCAGGTTAAAAAAAAGGTGATTTCTACTAACCTTTAATAACCAAGCTGGGTCTAGATAAGACTTTAACGACCCCCTAGTCGAGACCAAATTTCTTTATTAACCAAATAACTTGTCAACCATCAGTCATTTTTTAAGTTATAGTGTTGCTGGTAGATTTAAACAGGCTAAAATTAAAACTTGAGGTAACATTCATATGTAATGTACTCAAGCTATAAATAATCCAGAGATGCAGACCGACTATATTAAGTGAGATCAATACAATCTGAGCTGTGAAGACATCTTTTCCTTTTCTCTGCTGTGTAAGCCATTAGTAGGATTCATCATTGCTTTCAGGGTTACACACATCTTTTTTTGTTTTGTATCAAGTCCTGTTTCTACATTAAACATCCAAAAGGTGGGGTTTTTTTGTTGTTTTTATTATCTTCAGGGCATTTGGCGACTCCATAAAACCTCACAGCAACTTCTAATTTCTAAGCCGTCTAACAGGAAACAGGGATGAGGCCGAGGTTTTTACGGCATGTTCAAGAAGCGATCATCCTGTGATGGCCCCAGGAGGTTTCCGGGGCACTGGTAACTCAGTCTGTTTGGTACCAATGATTGATCCGTGTTCAAAGCAGCTTGAATTGCTTGTCTTGACCATCAGGCAGAAACTGAGACTCTGTGCCTGTCATAGATTTACTTTTATGTTGTCACTCATGACTGCGTGGCTCCCTGTTCGGAGCAGAAAGTCTATAATCTATCTGATCATCCATGTGCTGATATTCAGTTTCATGGGCCTGGTTCGTGTAGGGGTGTGTGTGTGTGTGTGTGTGTGCGGCTGCATGTGTTCAGCTGTGGTAATGATGGTGGGAATCTTGCTGGACAACAGTTTTAGTGTAATAGAGACCCATTCATGGCTCAAACATCCTTCCCAGAACCTCCTCCTGGGACCAGCCCCCTCCATCCGTGGAGGGTACGAAGAAGAGGAGGGAGGAGAAGGACAGGCACACAGGAAGTCATTGCAATCTGCATAGAAATTGGTTTGACCTCATCCTCCACTCCCCCCACCCAAAGACTGACCGGACACAACAGATGTTAGAGGAGGTGGGGCCGAGGGAAGGGGGCGGCGGTGACAGCTGTGCATTGTCTGTCCATACCAGCCATTGTCTGGAGTTAAACAAAACAGGAGGGGGAAAGAGAAGGAATCCCTCCTTAGTGCTGTGAAGCGGATTTTGCGAAGCGCTTTGACAGAAATGCCAAATTCCCAAAGTCGAACGAATGGCAGAACAAGACGAAGGAGCGCCGAGACAAAAAAACATGTTAAGCAAGGGGAGGGAAGGTGAACTTACTGTGTGGAGTTAGTTTCTACTCTTCTGACACAAGAGTCCTTGACTATAATTAAATCTGAGGCACTGGGGGAAAAAAAAGCTTTGATTTGCTGCCTGTGATGATGGAAGTTAAAGTGATTCATACTTGAAATTATTAATGTCGTAATTACAGTGTTTGCCAAACCCAAGTTGCGCCACACAGAACCAAAGCTTTGTTTTAATTACTGATTAAGTAAAGAAATGCCGTTTTTGATCATTCAAAATGTGAGACAACATTAGGAATAGCACAAAAACAATGAATAATTTGCAAACACTTATCAAACATAACACCATTTACATTAGATGGTAATATCTTGATAGCTAAAATTTATCAGTGCTAGTGTTTTGAGCATTTTTTTTTTCATTAATTAAAAAAAATTAAAATTAAAAACGCTTGGAAACTAACCAGAAACAAAGTCTCATTTCAAAGCATGTACACCATTATGCTGGCTGGTTCCTGCAGATTATATAGCAGGATGTTAAAAACCGATTAGAACAAAGAAAAAAAGGCAGGATTAACAGACTAAGAGAGACAGGGACAGATGGGTGAGCAAAGGCAAGCATCTTGCATGGTAGACAGCCAAGGCTGACAACTCGATATAGGACACAGACAAGGGGGGAGAAATAAAAAATGCTGGGTAAGGAAAGAAACCCCACAGGCAAAAGATAAAATTCATGACATTCACATCCCATCAGCAATATCAATTTACCAGAAAACTGAGGGAAGGGGAAATTTCAAGACAAGGCAAGAAAGGAGAGGGACTGATAATATTGCTTTTAATGTGTTTAGAAACTCCAGTACAGAAACATTTCCAAACGTAGCAGAGCTGCAGCCAAGAAAATGGGGAAGGACTGGAGGAATGAGTCTGATCCAAACAGGCTTCTCCTGGGGGAAAAAGTGACAAAAGTTGTTCAAATATGAGATGTGCTGACATTATTTCTGCCCAATGCTTTCCGAAAGCACGCGATTCAAAAGAAAAGTGACTCTCTCAATAGGTTAGAGTGTTAGTCAATCCACCTTTGTTACAGTGATTAAATTAAGAGTTTTTTTTCTTTTTCTTTAATTTTCCCTCTTGAAAATGTGTTTGTGGAAGCTGCACACTCTGCAGCCTTTCAAGACACCAGTTGTCGCAGACTAATGAGCTACCATTTAGACTTGTTAGAAGAGGGATAAGAATTAATGACCAACTGTGTATCAAACGAAGAAATTCAAAGCTTCAAAAAGTGTAACTCTGCACTCGGACTTTTCCCTATTCAGTAGTTCAAATTTTACTTTATTAAACTTGAAATTTCCGCTCAGTCTCAAACATTTTTTTTGCACCATAAAACAAATCCTCACTTTGTTACACACTTGTAGAGCTGCAAAATCTTAATTTAGGGATTTATTAAAATTATTCTTTTAATTTCAGTCACAATTTTAGCTTTCCAGTGAAACTACCTCGAACACTCAATATTAAAAATGAAACCTACCCTAAAATCTAAGCCATGTTATCGTCTTATAGTCCTTATAATCTTTATTTTTACCAAAACCTCCTTTTGTGTGTGTGGGTTTTGGTTTTGAGCATTGATTAGCTACTCATCAGCAATTTCCTTTTAGGAACAGTTCCAATATAACAACAAATAATATAAAACAAACTAACCGCTTCATAATGTCAAAGGATAAAATGAACAAAGAGAAAAATCTGTTTCCTCGCTTTTTACATTAGCAACACATGAAGAAGATGATTATCTTTTTCCTATAGAGCTCATGCAGAGATGTTGTCAATACTGATTATTCCACCATAATAGACAAGCAATTTGTCATAGATTACGTAGAGTGGTGAGTATTTAGCATAGCATAGCTGGATGAGGAAGCTAGGATGAAATTATTGCTCTACCCTAGAGATTGAGGTCCAAAGTTTGGATCCTGACCGTGAACTATGGACAAACATTCACACACAGCTTGTTGTTCAAACTCACCAAGCCATCAAAGCAGGACACTGGGAGCTACAAAGGAAGCAGTCAGGAGCACGTGGTGGTGTGTTCGCTGGGTAGTAAGGCTCAGACTAGATTCTAGCACAGCAGGGCTACATGCCTCAAAAAGACAATTTGTTGTCAGATTGAGACAAGTTACCCAGGAGACAGAAGGGCATATGGACAGGAACACAAGACCGTGGGGGGTAAAAAACACCTTGTTTCAACCTATACTTCCTCTAGATCAGGAGTGTCAAACTCCAGACCTCAAGGGCCACTGTCCTGGAGGTTTTAGTTGTTTTCCTGCTCCAACACACCTGACTCAAATGGTTTAATTATCTTCTCACCATATCATCCAGTTCTCCAGAAGCACATCCACAAGTCATCCAGCAAGAACACATCTAAAACATGCGGGAGAGCACCCCACCGAGGAACAGAGGTTGACATCTTCTTTCACCCAGGCAATGGCTGACCTTGCCAGAGCCACTCTGAGGATCATACTGAGCCTTTCAATCAGTAGTAGTGGCATACCTACAACTCACAATTTCCTCTGCTGTTCATTTGGACATCACTTCTGAAATGGGATTCTCAATTTTTTTTTTTTTTTTTGGAAACAACAAATTGGCAGGTCCCCTTGATGATTTGTCCAGCCTATTTTCAATCATAGGAAAACAATTTTGCTGAATTGTGGGGTAACTTTTTACTTTTAAGAGAAATCACATAATTTGTCACAATAACCTAACAAAGGAGGCCTGCCTTATGACATGTGGAGCCAACATTATCAGGGTGTGGTGGTAGTAAGACCCAAGTTGCACACTCAGAGGCAGATAACTAGTGAAGAAACTGAAACTTTAATCATAGAAAATAAAAAGCTGATGGTGCAGCCAAAACACATACACAAAAAAAACAGAAGCAGTAGCACTTAGAAGCACTCAGAGTGCGCAAACCAAGGCCACAAAGTGAGTTAAAAAATATTGCGATCCAGATCATATTTTGAATCACCACCAACATTGAATCCATTGTTTTTTGTAACAACCCCAACATTTCCTGAGGATTTTCTCCAAACCTGGTCATTAGTTTTTACCTGATCTTTGCTTACAGACAGACAAACAAACCAATGGACACAACCAGAAACAGAACCCCCTTGATAGAGGAAACAACAGGGTCACATGTAGGAGCAGAGAGAAGTTTTTAACAAAGGGATTACCTGTGACCTTTGACCCTATGAACCTTGATTTTAACAGTTATCATCTTTGATCCACGAGGTGTCCAGCTGTGCAGTTTGACATTCCTACATTACACTGTTGCTGAGTTAGAGCACTAGGTCAGCTGTGATGTTGATCTGTGACCCCATGACCTTGAAATCAATCGTGATCACCCTTGACCTAAGAGGTGTCCAACTGTGCAGTTTATTTTCCTGTTATACAGCTGCAGAGTTAGAGCACAGGATAATCTGTGACTTTGACCTTTGACCGGATCACCACCAAAACATAATCACTTGTTTCTTGTACTGTGTTTGAGGTTTCCCAAAAGTTTCAAGGAAATCCATTCATACCTTTTTGAGTAATCTTGTACGCAGACAGACAGACAGACAGACAAACAGACAGACAGACAGACGCTACTGAAAACATAACCTTCTACTGTAGATGGAGGTAACAACCAGGGAGCAAACAGCATGATGGAACGATGAGTGGGTGTTATCTGGGAATATGTGATGACTAAACGAGTGCAGCTGACACTAATGAGCAGATGAAAAACAGGTGTGCATGATAAACAGGAGATGACTGGGGGAAGTAGAGGCCAGTGACACAGGGAAAACTAAGCAAACTGAAAACATGCTGAACACGGGAAAATGTCTAAATATGAGAAGGGAAAACCCAAAAAACGTAACACAAGCAAAAACTGTTTTAAAACTAAAGCACAAAACCATAGGATCACGACTAACATATCACATTTCTCTGACATAAGCTGCACAAGTGGATGACTCAAAAACACATCATCCTTTATACCTTAACAGACAAACATGATTGCCAAATCTAAATTCAATCTTCTCTTCTGGTTATGACTTTCTAGGCTGTAAAATATTTGTGTCATGTGTTTTACATATAGCTTTTTTGGGATCCTTCCTGTCATTCATATAAAAGCAGGCAGTTTTTTTTCATGTCGGTAACAAAGTTAGTTGGTCACTTAGTTCACATTGTTGGCATGAAATACATCTAAGAACTTCTTCAAGTTGTTTTGCATCTTTGTTGCTTCCTCGGGTTATTTGCCTCCACAGCTGCTCGACCAAGATAACGTCTGTCAGTAGATGGCCCTGTGCGATAAACACGGTGCAACTTTATGGTCCACAATATCACACATGTATCCTTCAAGAAGACCATTATCTTAACATCTTTAAAGGAGGAGGAAAAATAATGTCAAATTGTCTTCTATAAACCTTAACAAGGCACCTAAAACAAAAATATGACCAAAACAAGTTTAGATGTCTAATATGTGTCGTATTTCTCAACAGTAGAGGAAATCAGTGTTGCTCAGCTGTTTCCAGAGAAATCTCTTGAGTGAGACATGCAAGCCTTTCTTAAAGCTTTAGTCAACTTATGTCTGGCGGCCCTCCCTTGCATTTTATTGCACGTTTTATTGAACCATCATGCCTTTTCCTCACAAACAAAATAAATCCACAGAGAGAGAGAAGCACCAATTTTCCAGATTGATTTCCCCGTGTCCTTTACTGTCTCTCACTCTCTGCATCCTGGCCAACTGCTGTGCAGCGCTGCTTCGTAAGTGTCGGGGCGTTCATTTCTGCCTCCAGTCTAAAGCAGGGCAACGCTAGCACATGGACACCATTAAATATTTACCGCTACGTCTTCTCCCCCTCTCCAATCCAATAGCCTTCAACAGTCTGGACAAACAACATACACACACGCTTTACACTCACACAGAGGCAAGATTATCTTAGAGATACAAGTAGTAATTGAATGATATATTATCTAGGCCAGTGGTTTCCAAACTTTTCAGCTTCCGACCCATAAAATAATAGTTACAAAGGTGTGTGACCCTATCTGTTGGATGGTTAAATATCCAAAAATGCTAATGATCCTAACAAATAAGGGCATAATGACAACACATGCAGTCTTAACATCCATTATGCTATTTGTTTTATCAATTTATGTCTTGTATTTCAATTCTGTGTAACAATTATGGTGCAAATATATCATAAAAACTAGGTTTTTAAATGTTTTAAAAGTTGGTATCTGGAGATTATCTAAGGACCCCTACTTAGTGTTGGGTGAGCCACATTGGGTTCCTGACCCCATCTTTGGGAATCATTGATCTAGGCAACTATATTGTTTCATTTCATAAAAAAAAATCATTAAGAATTAGTATTTATTTTGATCAATAGAAAACTACTTGTCTGCATTGTTTAGGATGTTATTTTGTTATTTAGCTGTTGGTTTTTAGCTCCCTCTGTATCTCTAACACATTGGTGGCACTGTCTCACATAATAGAATATTATACAATATTAGTCAGTTGTGCAACTTCCTCACAATGAAAAAAGAGGTGATGAAAGTGTTCAAGTGTTTTTATTTTTAACGTGGGCCATGTCGTCTTAATATGCAGGTGGCAGGATTTAAAACTTGTACTGGAACCAGCTGACAGGGTAGCTGGTCTCCTTATGGCTTTAGCATCCAGGGTTCCAGTCTACCTATAGTATATACTGTTTTTTTTTGTTTTGTTTTGTTTGTTTTTGGGGGTGTGGGGGGATAGAACTAGAAAAAAAAATTATTTGTAGTTTTGACTATAGTTTGGATGTTTCAAGGTTCTCCATAAAGACTAGTCAGTGTACATCAGAAAATCACATCACAGCAAGTGTTTTTGTTAGATCATTTTGTTGTGTAAGTCCAGTTAGAAGTATGAAACTAAATAAATAATTATCCTGTGCTCAGTAAGAGGCTGTTCATTAAGGAGACAAATCAGACCTGTCATTCCATCGACCCCCAAAGAAAGAGCAAGAATGAAGGTTTGACTAGACTGGAGCATTCATTGCTGACTTTTGCTAGTTTACAACACACTTGGAGTTTCTTTCCATCTACTTTTAATAAATCGATCACTCTTCCAATTCGAACACTGACCACCCATCTCACACCTCTATACCTGGCCCAAGTCAGTTCGCAACTATCTGCATCGGCTGGATCTGTGAGAGAAAAATCTTTACCTAAGATGAAACTTTACATTTAAAATGAAAGAAGTCAACTTTGCCCACCGTTGCGTCGTCACTGAAGATGTGAGGGTCAAATAAATAACACGCTGCACATTTTAGTTACACGTTACCTTACAGCTTTAACATTACACTCACTTGCAGGTCCTTCCTGTGCCAAGGCCTGTGAGGATTTGGATTTTTTGTGTTCTTGGTTTTGTTTTCTTTATTTAGTCTTGTGATTGTTTTCAGTTTGGTTTTTTTATGTTCCTGCTCAGTAGTTCACTCCTCCCCTGTCACTCTTTTTGCCCTCCTTGTCACGCCCATCTCCACCTGTCCATAATTATCTCCACTCACCTGTTTCTACTTACCTCGTCACCCTCAGTATTCAAAAACCCGGTCACTTCTCTCACTATCCGCTGGTTCATTGTTTTTCCTTTGTTGATAGTAGCTGTCTCCGTGCCTTAGTTCCCTGATGTTTTGTTCCATTGCGCTTATTGGTTTTTGTTCTGTTTGTGTTTGCTGCCCCGTCAGCTTTTGTTTTGTTATTTTTCTTTAGTTAATAAATTAGTTAATTTTTACCATGAGTCTGCACTCAGGGTTCTTTTCTGTGTCCCGCGATCCTGACAAGGCCAGGGCTGAGTATCGCTACACCCACACACTCAACTGTACACCTTCAAAACAGCTATGTAGGTTAACCATCGTTGCGTCAGCTGGTTGTATGCCTCAGGGTTCTTGTAACTTTTGAGTTCCTTGCCTGTATAATACAAGAATGTATGAATTTGTTGCAGAGGTCCAGGTTGGCAAAGTCTGGCAAATCCTCCACATGTAGGGACTACAGGCTATTCAGTAGCATCTCTTTGAAGAACTGCGATAGAAAATTGAGTCTTTCCCACCAAAAAAATAAATAAATAAGAGTTTTTGATGCATCAACACATTTCCCTTTAAATGTTGTGTATGCTTAAAATGTTCTCCTGAAGTAACTGGTTGCTCCTTACTGCAATCTATTTAGATCTCCTTTTTGACAATGTGTAAAGCCTATTTCTGAGCAGAAGATAACTATTTTGGTGAGTTAGCAGAAAAAAATCATACTATAGCAACTTGCTAACTGCAAAAATCCCAACGCAGATGAGTTCCACTCACATGACTCTTACTTTCTGTTTCACATCAACCACCACCAGGGAGTGCATTCCCCTTTCATACACCAGGTACAACAGTTGACTTCTGATGTCAATTTTACAGTTAACAAAAACCAGAGTCTACATGTTGAACCAAATTTAAAAGGGGCAACTAATGAAACAGCCCATCTGAGCACACAACTGGGAAAGGTCCACACATTTTCGTCCCGAGACTTCCAGCAGCGTTTGCCGCTCACCCGGCCTCTCCGGGATGTTACAGTACTTGTAAAAGGAATCACACAAAGGCAATAAACTAAGAAGAAGTTTGCTCCCCGGCGACACACATTATGTGATACTCTGATGTACACTGGATGGCTTCCATGCTGTAAGTAAAACCACATGGTGTAGGTGTTCAATGTGTAATTTACAGTACATAGAATTCCACTGCTTCTCTATGACCTCGCTGATACAAAGACATGGGAAACAGTAAGGTACCACAGCTTCAAGAATGTGAACAGACCAGCAGTTGCAGAAGAATAAGTCGGTGATTAGGCCAGCTTTTGAGATAATAGCAAAATGGGCTCTGTAGGTGGCTATTTTCTGTGTTTACCGCTATTAACATAACAATCTGAGGCTGAACAGCAAAAGCGGGCACTTTTGCTTTAAGGAGGATGATTGCTTTGAGATTGCAGCTATGGCTTCCCTGCTGTATATTTCAGAGATTTTGCTGCTTTGGAATGATTCTCTTTGGAAAGATCCGACCTGGGTGCTGTCGGTAATATTATGATATTGTGCTAATGACCGGTGTACATTAAAACCGACGCAGAGAGTCAAGCATGTCTGTATGCCGCAGTTCCCATGCAGATCTATTGTAACGGGTAAATACGCAATTCCACAGCCCACTGCCTCAGCTGCTTCCATGCATCCACATCTCGAGGTGCCTTTGTGCATGACCACTCAAGCAGGTAATTCAGTGACAATGAATAAAATGAGATGTAATTATTTTCAAGCAGGCACTTGTTGAGTAAAGCTGAATGGGCTGAGAAACATGTGTTGCTCCCGGACTCCATTATTTCCTCGTCCGTGGGAGTTTTACAGTAGCCAGACAGAGGTTAACGCCTTGCAATCAAATTGTGTGCCGGCAAGCAGGCGAGTGTGAGGCTGGGTGGCAGAGGAGCAGTTAGATGGGTGGGTAGCCGGACTGGAGGGGGGAGCGGGCGGGAGGAGGTTTGAGGGAGATGAAAAATAAGCTTCTGGCTATCATCAAAAGAAATGGCCTGAGACATCCACTTCTCTGTCTCTGCCACCCACCCTCCTCTCACTGTCGATCTCTCACAGGGTTGCTTTATCTCTCTGTTCGTTCGACCCTATTCTCAGCCTCTCGAGTTTTCCTTCAATCTCTATCTCCTCCTCCTCTAGCCTTCTTTCCATTTCCTAAGATAGCTTTCTAATTCTCTTTCCATCTCTTTCTCTCGCCACGTCCTCTCGGCAGCAGTTATCTGTTTTTCCCTCGCAGTGTCTCCTGCTCCATATCACTCTCTCGACCACAGAAATGTTCCCCTCTCCCTCCCGCCGCACTCTCTGTTCCACTCTCTGTATTCCCCATTCTCTCCATCTCTGTATCTCGTGTGCTGTTTCTGTCTGACTCTGCTCCCTCCGGTGTCTCCGAGGAGGTGGAGGACAAGCTGATAAGTCTCATCCTGACGTCTTCCTACAGGCAGCCATCACTTGCTCTCTGATCTTGCGTTATTTGAAACGTGCCTTTATTGTAATCTGTTTGCCCACGTGGATCACACAGTATCTCTGCATACATGCAGGAATTACAGCCGGGTGAGACACATCTACGCTGCCTTTGAACTGGCCACATAAAGGCGACTCTGCCTTGCATGCCCCACCAAAGAAGCAATTTCAGTCAATTTCATACAGTTCTGTCTTGGTAATTTGCATCCTTTTTGCTCAGCTGCTATCTTTTTCAGCAAATTTTTATTCTTTTTCTCTTCTTTTTTGCTTTTTTTTTTTTTTTTGCTTTAAAGTCTTTCATCTCAAGTCTGTGCTCATGAAAGTCTCACATGCTCGTCACAAAGACACGGGCGAGCACACAGCGCACTCTCAAAGGATCTCTTATTGGTTTGGCCGGATAAGGTTGAGCGAGATTGGAGTCGGAGCCTTTAACATATTTACAGGCTCCAGGGGGTTCCTGTTTCTGAACTGCACACTCCACAGTTGATGAGTGAGTTCCAGGATTCGGGGGTCATTAAATAGATCTCAAAAGCCCCAGAGGGCGCACAAATGTGACGAACGGTCGTAGAGCGCAAAAAAAAAAACAGTGTTCAGAAACACATGAAGACGTGCAGAAGGCTGGTAAACACATACCCAGCAGAAGAGACAAATCAGTGCTGTGATTGTAAACAAAGGCACTATGTTAAATTGTTTAATAAGAAACAAGCTGAAACCACACATATTAACGTGCAACGTACATTGTTCATATTTAGGTCTTGTTAAAGAACTCCGGCATAAAAGCTCCTGTTTTTTTTGTTCCTGCCGGTAGCAGCAGAAACACAAAGCCTGGCCTGGGGGTGTTGCCACAGGAAAAAGCCAGGTTGGTACTTAAATCAAAGCCTTTCATTATTTTAGGTCATTTCAGGCTCAGCTTGTGAGACTCAGCTCAGCTTTCAACTGACTGAGGCTTACTTTACCCACCTCAGGTGTTGTTTGTCAGCTGTACTTTATCATTTCTAATAGTACTTACCGCAATTTCCTGATTTCAGACTGAATAGTCATTATGTTTCACATTCGCACAGCCTGGCATTGTGTTTGTTAGTGCCAATTTCCCCCTGGAAGGAGGGGCTATTATGTTGTTTAGGTCCAAGCAATAAGCAATAAGTGATGTACCACTCTCTCCAACTCTACTTTTGTTGCTTTTTGCAGCTTTTCCCTCCCTCCATCCATTTCCATCCCCTTATTGGAGGTTGGGTTGTGGAGGCAACAGGTTCAGGAGAGAAGCTCAGACATCCTTCTCCCCAGAGACACTTCCCAGCTCCTGCTAGGGGATATGTACCAATTCAAAAGGAATATGTGATGCCTCCTGTGAGTTCTAGGTCTGCCCTAGGGTCTCTTCCCCACAGGACGAACAACCTCCAAAAGGAGGTGACCAAGAGGCATCTTGATCAAAAACCTGAACCACCTGACCTGACTCCTTTCACTGTGGGAGAGCAGACTCTGAGTCCCTCTTGGATGGTGGAGATCCTTACCCTATCTCTAACTCTGAGGCCAGCTGCCCACTGAAAAAAAATGTATATGTTCCAGCTGTTTGTATCCATGATTTTGTTCTTTCAGGCAAGCTTGAAATCTCATGACGGTAGCTGATAGTTGGAATGTGGATGGAGCAGTAAACTGAGCATTCTGATTAAGCTCCACATCACAACCATCAACCAGTGCAGCGTCCTTTGCAGCCGAGGCCACATTGTATCTTCCCACCTCTTATTTTTGATTAAAAAAATGAGGCAGCACCGGGCGTTGAAGTTAACCTGCTATTGTTATACCTCTCAGTCATGAAGGGAAGTAGTGGCAGAGGTGTAATAGTTGACACATGAAAGTGTAAGGCAGTCTTTGTGACCAGCCAATTGCAAGATTTAGAATGAGGTGTCCAACACACATTTGAAGCATAGCACTCCATGTCAACACCGGCGGTAGCTCAGTGGTCAATGCTACAACCTTGAAATCCCGAGGCTGCAGGTTTGAGACCAAGTTGCGTCAGGAAGGGGCATCCAGCGTAAAACAATTGCCAAATCTTTCATGCGAGTTTGCTTGCTGTGGCAACCCCTGCGGAAAGAAGCAGCTGAAAGAACAACAACTGCATGACAACACCAGCGAGTTATACTTCATACCTTTGGTTCAGCGCTCAACTTGGTGAGTTCAGTCAAAGGCTTCTTGGTTTCTTTTGGATTTTTTTGAAGATGTTTCATTTTTCATTCAAGAAGCTTTCTCAGTTGGATGTGAAGCAAAAACTTCTTCAGAAATCCAAAAGAAGTCCAGTTGTCTTTGTTTGAAGGCTTGCTGTGCTTCTAATGACGTAGAACCTTTGCCATTATATGAACGCTCACATTATTGTGGGATATGACTGACTTGATTTGTGCTGTTATGAGTGGCCAGAGGCAGCTTAAGAACAGGTTTGTCTTTGAAGCCAAAATGTGGAAATGCTTTCTGAAACTGGCAAAAGACTCATGTGGACTTTCTGGCTCAAATTTGGTATAAAGACAGTTAAACTAAGCTCAGTTTGTTACAAATTGAGGAACTGCTGGGTTTTTTGTACACTGTAGGAGTGCTTTCTGGTGTTGCTTTAATAAGGCATATGAGCCGTTTTTAATTTAGGCTGTGTATTGTTTTGCATTATTTTATTATTTTTACTTCAAACAAAATGAAACTAACTCGCAGACATGCAGGAAGGAGACCATCTGACAGAACACACACAGACCAACCTTGTTACAGTAACGAGTCACATTGCTAACCACACTCAAGTCAGCAGTGTGTTCACATGCTCCTCAGTACAAGAAGGCCTCTATGCTGCTGCATCCGTTGGGAGAAGGGTTTCAAAATGTATCTAAAGGGCCACGGCTGAGACAACAGAGGCCCATGTTCTCCTGCTGCTGCTGCTCTGCTCCTGCCCAGGCAAAGGGGAGCACAGGGGCTGCTGATGGAGAAGAGTTTCAGGTTTCAAAAGGTTCTTTTTTCTTTCTTTTTCTTTTTTTCTTTCGACCCAACTGGATCAAGGCAAAAGCAAACACAACACACAAGTGTGTGAGTGCATCTGTGACGCGTGTGTATGTGTTTATTATCGCATTTTGAACCGAATTTGAACTATGTAACAAAGTGCGTGTGTGTGTTTTTGTTGTTCATATTCAGGTCACCAGTGGAGAGTCGCATGCTCTGTTCTCATCACCACCTGATCCCACCAGAGTCTGTCAGACAGCTCAGCAGAGCTCTGCGTGTGCCTTTCTGTAAACAGTTTACAAATGTGGAAAGAAAGAAAGGAAAATAAAAAAAAAAGTCACATGGAGCTGTTATATCACACAGTCAAAACCCCCGTTTCTCCCATATGCCTGCTTATCCAGTGTTCTACTCACTGAACTGCAAGGGCTGCCTGCTTTATGAAACACCGGCCCGATGTGCATCCATCACGTAGTGAAACCAATCTCAGGTCAGCGGATACCACCCCAGGGAGGGACGATGTGGGGGTTTAAGTTCAGAACCAGGAAGTGTTTTGATGAAAGCAGCAGGGCTTTTGGAGAGGTTTCTCCAATCCGTCCTCCTACATTTTACTTTCTTTGCCAGCCCAAACACATCTGTCTTGACCACGAGCCCCACACCGTGCAGCGGGAACCTCCAGTCAGAGATGGATTCTGAACAGAAACGTTTGATTTCAGTTTACCACTACAGCATCCAAAACAATTCAGTATTGGTTCTTAATACTAAAAAGAACGTGGTACATTTGACAAACAAAGGATATACAATCTGTGGGACCAGGAAGAGGATAGACTGTAGAGAGAAAGCAGTTGTGGCAACAATTTAGTGCCAGGGAGAGGGTTCAACCTATGGTTGGTCATTTTTTTCTCAATATAAAATGTTTTGTATTAGCTTTAGCAGGCATGATGACTAGTCCCATTTGATCCAACTGGAACAATTAAACAATTATAACGAGGGCAGTGTTCATTCATTCTGCCCACACAATGCTCATATTTCACTTTTTGGCTATTTTATCTCTGAAATTAATTTAGAGCTCATCAGTCTGAACATGTGCTTTTTATTTGTCTTCAATTAGGTGAGCCCAAAGCAGAGCATCATTGATTTATTTTGCTATGTTCATTCAGAAATATGCTTACTTGCTAGGTCACTGTGGTTCATCACCAGAGATGTAACCCAGTGCACTCTGTGGTCACTTTCTGGTGTCTTTGAGCTGCTGAGACTCTGGGTTATTTAGAAGCCAGGCAGCTGCATTGTCCACATTTCCTTTTAGGATTTTGTAGTGTCTTTGCAGGTTCGTGCAGTTTTCAGCCGTCAGCTGGAAATGGATCAGATTCCTGTCGCTGTGGCTTGTTTCAAAAAGTGGTATGTGTTTTTTGTCTAACGCTCATAGAGAAATTATAATACTAGACTAACTGAACACCATCTTCTCTCATTGTTGGGAACTGAAGTCAGCAGGAGCTGATTTACAGGAGCTGCCATGTTGTATTTTCTTTAGAACCAGCATATGCACACAAGCGATGTGGGGCTTTAAGTCGCACACAATCCTGGTGACCCTTCTTTTAAGCAAAAAATACCTGATTACAACTAAACAAGTCAGAAAATGAATTTTACAGCAGCAATGTAAGAACTAGGTGAATCCACAAGAGTCAAAATAATTATCTGAGGTGTGTGGGGTTCTTTTGGGTTTTTTTTAACAAAAGCCATGTTCCGTTCATTAATATGGAAGGGACCAGATTTAAAGCTTGAACTGGAACCAGGGAGGCTGGTCCCGTTCCGGCTTCAACTTTCAGGGTTCTGCTCCGATGTCTCCAGCATTAACAGTTTTTGCTAACACGGCAGATATCCAACTCTTTGTTTGATTTCTTCTTCTGTTGTCTTGGTGGTCAGAAACTCAAAAAGGTTTTTTTGCTTTTGTTTTTTTTTTTACACAGGTTTTGTGATGCTTCACCAACACTGTCCTTGCCTCAAATTTGGACTTTTAGATTGTTTCTGTCAGAGAATTATCTTACGGTACAAATGGACACATTGTACAAACTCTAGCTAGACGCTACAGTGTTTTTCATAAAATGGCATGTTAATTTTTATAGTAACATAATAGGTGTCACTTAAGTTATCCTGAGTGAAAGACAGATTTCCATTTCCTGCATATTATGACTGTTGGTTAGGAAGTGAATTGAATAGTTGTTTTTTTATGTCAGTCTACAAGTAAGAATACTGATACTTACGAAACCAACTGTGGTTTATTTATGCATTTGAGTTCATTTTGTTGACTGCCCAGTCATATTAGAGAGTATTTTCACACATGGTACTTTATAGAAGTGTTTATATAAGACACATGATCTCTCCAACTGGCTTTCAGCACACCGACCTTTGCTCATTTATTCAGTTACACCAGCATATACATGTAACTTAGCACCTAACTAACCCCAAGCTATAAAACCTCCCAATCGCTGTTTGTTTTATTTTTGTGCTGAGCAATTGAAGACGGCACAAAAAAAACCCTTGCCTTCATTTGCCACCCACGCTATTTCCAAAATTATGCACACACCTCTGTGGAAAGTGGGGCAGGTTAAGCTTTAAGGAGGGCAGTCCTACCTTCAGGTGCTTTTTTGTTTGAATGGATTCCTGTAGAACAGAAATATTGTTTAAGAAATGAAGCAAACCGTGCGGGTACTTTTTGCTTTTATTGCAAAAAAAAAAAAAAAATGACATGCTTGAAAAAAAAAATCTATTCATAACTAATGAAATTGAAGCATATCAAATAAAGCAAAAATAAAAAGTGGGGACATATGGCTCTGAAAGAGATTAAAAAAGTGTCTCAGGTTTGCCAGCAGGCACTGGCAAAGCCTTCCTGTTTTAGTTCTACCTCAAGGTCACACCTCTGCATTTAATTTTCTTTCATTACAATACTTCCACTTGAATTTGAAGGCAGCATAATTACTGAAGCTGTGCTGCCCGCCTGACAGCTCACTCAATCCATCCACCACTCCCAACACCCCCCACCCCCCCTTGTGCCCCACCCAGGGTCTTACTTGGTTGTTAGAGAGCTGGTTGTGTTTTCTTTGTGTGGCCAGACCTCGCTATCACATTACTGCACACATGCTGATGCAGCAGCAAACCCCGTCCACCACCACCACCACCACCCACCCCTTCCAGCCCCCGTCCCAGAGCCGCCCAACAATGGAGCGAAGCAAATGGCGATTTCAATTTAGGTAATGCCACATTACACTTTCCAATCACAGAAATAAGTCGTTAGTTTGGTTATCACGACTTCTAAATATAAGATTAAAAGCAGAATTATTCAGGAACTACACCCCCCCTCCGTCCAGCCTCACTTTCCCCGCTTATTCACTCTGATTAATTTTCATGGAATTAGTCACCGTCCTTTCGCTCATCGCGCTCACCTCAGATGAGAAATAGCTGAAAAGTTGGCTTTGCCTGGAGGAAGTACTCTCTCAACTTTGATTTTATCAGGCGGTGCAGAGAGGACGGGAAATTAAGTTCAGTCCCAATTTCAGAGGATAAGAGAACTCAACTAACAGCTGTGATAATACAGTGAGCAAAAAAATGCTTTTCCAACAGGCTGATAAGTAAATTAATATACTACCTTTGACAGAAGTCCAAGTATTTGTGAATTGCATTACCTGGTTTATTAATCATATTCTTTTTTTGGCAGTTTCTGGTTACTTTCAGGTTCAAACTAGGCAATGATTTATCTGCCCCCACCTCTTTGTCAGCGAACAGGAGAGCTGTGCAGAGGGGACAAAAGGTTTAAAATTAGGCAACGCATGAATGGAAATTATTGGGGTGTGTGTGCGCTGGACTTGTTAAAAAAAGCAAAACCCTCCCCTGCTATAATAACATTTTCTTTGGAACCTGCTTTTTATTTTTGTTAAAAAAAAACAGGTGAAAACATTTGTTTTCAATCTTGAAATAATGGAGCATTATTCAGCTGGCAGCACTCCTGAACAATGAAAGAAAAACTTTCAATTATTTATTACGTTTTTCAAATCCAGACCTACTACAGACTACTCTACCAGGAGGGATTACTTTACACAAATGCAAAGCAACGTGACACACCGATGTTTGAAACTGAAAACACTCGTGAGATAATTTCTTTTAGGTTTATAGCCATAACTTGGTACAGCACATTAACCTTTACAATACGTTTTCTTTGTGGTCCTCTGTAAAAATAGTTGTTTGAAAGCTGTAACACATTAGCCACTCCAGCAACTTTGCTTGATTTGTGGATTTGGTTGAGACATGGTTGAAAACAAAACCTCTTCTACTACAGGATTGTTGTCTAAAGAAAGATGAAAAAAATACACTTTTAGAGAGAAGTGATTTTGGATTTGTGACAGGTAATTCCTTTCAGACTCAACATTGTATCCCCACCTGCTGCTGTAGCGAACACAAAGGAGCCGATAATCTGCCGAGGTCTACCCGAACTCGACCTTTCCACAAGATGCAGCTGCTTTGGTCGGGGGAACTGTAGCTTGCTGTAGCGCCAGACTGGAGCAAAAAGGAAAAGGAAAAAGATTCGGTAAGCGTGTTTATTTTTCCTCCCTGCAGAAAAGACCTTCATTGATGGTTTTGGATATGCTGCCCTTTTGGAGACACAAAGCTGAATTGACCTGGCCTTTCTTTCCCTTTTTTTCCCCCTCTCTTTGCCCACTCCCCCCACCATCCCCTAAGTCATACAGGAGCTGGAGGGGAGCTTGTAAAGTCAGCAGCCATACGTTGTGTTATAAAAATAATCCTGGTTTTATTGGGATTGCCAAGGGAGAGTGGCATGGGGGGGAGAGTGAGGGTTAAGTGGTTATACAGCACAATTCACCTCTCTTAGCAGAGAAGAACTGAACTGTTATATACTGTACTGGCTGCTTGACACATATACACACATAAAAACACACACACACACAGGAGACAGAGGAGCTATTGGAAATAACAGAAGTGTTTTCTTGGAGACGAAGCACAAAGGTAGGATTGCTGACATGTTCTCCTGTCTCCCTGTGGATGTGAAGAGGCAGTATGTATGAATAGGCATGTGGGGGTATTTACCACACGCTGGTATTTAAACTGTTTCTCTAACAATGGGTCTTAAGTCTCCATCCCGTGCCCACAGTCTGCTTCCTAACGGTACCAGTCCCTCCACGTCCCCAGCAGGACGGAGACGCTCCAGTGGCTTTTATGGAGCGTCGAGAAATGCTAAATATCCCTGAACAATCCTATGGAGTCCTGTATAAATGCCACATCTGCCTGTAAACATCGCATTTTTTGCCGGTTTAAGAGAATCTTGTAGAGGTTTCAAAGAACTTAAGGGACCCTGTTTGGAACAGAAAACCAGAAATGCCAGGACGACTTCTTGGAAGATCTCAATCAGGGTAGCTTTGGCATAAAGGCCATGGGATAAAATTTAAAAAAAAAATTCCCAGACATTTTTAGAGTGTTGGCGTCACAGCTGTGAGCGGCGAGGCCCACATGTGACACACAGCTTGAAGGACAAAAGGCTCTCTGAGAAAATTGATAGATTATAAAAGGGCACGCTCAGTCATTTGTCTTTTGTTTTTCCTATCAGAGGCCTTCAGTGTTGTCACATTGCAGAGGACAACATTATAAAGCATGAAAGATTGCCTAGCTTATGGGCATTTATGGCAAGTGTAAGTATTTGGACTGTTTTTCACAGCTGAGCGACTCACCCTTTCAGATTTCTGAGCTGCCTGGGGACGGCATTCCGACATCCGGGCTCCCGAAAATGTAAGATATGGTGGGAGTGTGGCCGCCTAGCTTGTTCGAAAGAAGCTTTGTGTTTGTCCAGCGCTGTCCAGACGTCCCAACAGCACCACTTGAGGTTGCAGCAGTGGAATTATTCCCATGGTGGGATGGTCGAGGGCGTGGGAGGTATAAGCGGCTGTCTTCAGAATTCAAATGCTGTCAGGCTTTCGCATCCGTCTCAACTCCGACGAGATGAACCTGTAAAATTAGCCCGCTGGAATGAGTCGTGGTTGCGGCGGGAGTGGGGGCACGGTGACAGAGATGCATGTCAAGAATTGGATTAAAGCAGATGTCGTTTTAAAACCTCAAACCGGTGCGATTAGAGTCTCACTGCCGAACACTGATTGAAGCATGATTGCATTAGATGACACCGGGAAGGGAAAATACACAAAAAACAAGCTGGATTTGAGCAGTGCGTCAGCTTTGTAATCCCTTTTTAGCCTTCCTGCTTGCACACAGATGCCTTCACCAGGAATGGGAAGAATATAACTCAGTGCCATCTGTGTGACTGTACATGTTGCACTACATTTAATGTAAATGTGTTGGATTGCAGATGTTTTCAGCCTAACCTGCACAAACATTGGCAAAGTAAAATCTCTAATTGTTCATTTTCATTCTGCCATCCAACAACATTTTAAAAAATCTATTAATTTGACTTGGAAATGTTGATTGGTTCTAAGTCTTGTTGCATGAAAGCAAAAAAAGAAAAAAGAGATTTTTATTCTGATTGTTGTAAGAGTTCCAGATTTTAGACTATATTTATAATCTGTTTGCCCATTTTTTGTTTTTGCACTGTTAAAACTGTGACCATACTTAGTCCTTATAACTGTTTATCTGGTCTTTTTAGCTCCTGCATCAGAATAGGAGCTTTCTTGGCTCATTAGGGGTTCCTGACTTATATAAGAGGATGTGATTGGTCCATACAGAAATGTATATTAATTAGCCAAGCAAATTGAACACTCTTCCAGCACCCACACCTTTAAAACTGCTGAAGTAGAAGCTCTTTAACTTTTTCCATTGTCTGCTATGACTTCTTCATTGAACACATGCAGCACAAAGTATTCTGGTCTGTCATATGAGTCTTCTCCTCCTAGCTCTTCATCTGAACGTTTGTAGCGCTCATTCAGTCTCTGTTTGAAACGTTAAACCAAAGACTCACAACACACAGCTCACTCTACAGAGACCTCCATTGTTGGCGGTGAATGTCATGTGCTTAAGTGACGTCTGCAGAGTGTTACACAGTCACAGCGCTCTCCTGGCAGAGGCAAACCCTTATAGTGGGACTAACAATCCTGATAACCCTGAGATAGTCCTACAAACTGTTTGGTTCAGAAACAACTAATGATTTCGTAACCTTAAATGCATTCTCTTTTCAATTAAACAATAGCGAATGGCATTTTACAGTCAATGTCAACCGAAAATATAATAATTAATATTACTATATGTATTAAAATATATGAATTTTCAAACTAAAACAAGTTTAACTTCTGTAAAATGGTTCTGGATGGCTTCAACTCCCAACAAAAAAAGGTGAGGACACTTGGTCTGTTAGTTTAATATGGTCATGGTGTGGCTTTATTTTATAGTGCAGATATTTTCCATGTTGTATGCAATCAAAAAACAGAGTTAAATAAAATAAAGTGAGTTTTCCAAATTCTCTTGAGACAGACAGTGTTGTTGACATTAACATCTTGCTCCCACCAGTTGAACTTCTCTAAATTTCTGTGTTGTCATTTCAGTTCCTTGAGGCTCCTTGATGATCCTCAGTCCAACACCAGGAGGAGTAGGGGCTCCAAGGAGACTTATTTACTTTCCATTTGGTGCTATGAAAAAGTCAAAGGTTCCTCTTATCTGATAGAATGCTTTGAAATATTTTCTTTGGAAGTGTCAAACAAGAAAAGAGGTATTTGTAGCTCAGATGGAGCGCATCTGTACATCAGCAGTGCTTTAAGTTGAAACAGCGATGGTTCTGAGTGGACCTAATTTTGTCCTTTTTTTCATTGAGTACGAATTCATGCTAAATTTAGGTTCTCGTTTATAATTGGTGTCAGTCACGTTGAAACTTTCTGATGTAACTGGAATTCAGCTGCAGAGCAAAAATGCACAGTCACACAAGCACGTATTCAGCGCTGGTGTTGGAGGAGCGGGCGGCATTCAGCATTGTCCCAGACAACAAGTGGACAGAAACGATGTGCATTCACAGCCAGCCACCAACAAGCCTGAGGCAGAAAATGGCCTTTTGAAAAAGCGCCCATTTCGTTAAACCAAGGATTGTTTTCATTCAGACGCCGGCCGGACTTCTGGCATTCTAAATGAGAGAATCAGAATGCAGGCTTGGCCACAGCCTGTCCTCTCGTTTCTTTCTGCAGTACAACAGGTCAGCGTAGCAGGAGATTTACCGGAGGATGCTTTTCACATGTTTGCCTGTGTTATTGCGTACGTATATCTGCCAAAGAAGATTCATGAGGCAGAATTTGCACAAAAGAAAAGGATGAAGCTCAAGGGAAGTGAAGGTACTCAGATTCAATATGAGACCAGCTCTGGACCCAAGGGTGTAGCAGATAGCTACAGGAGGCATAAAAAGGTCCCAGGGGTCCTAACCTTGCCTCGCTCAGCAGTTCTCCCCACCCCCCACCCCGAGCTGACATACAGCACACTCTCAGCTGGGGTCTGAATAAATGTAATAACCTCCTGAAACTGTCCCTGTTCACATGGTGATAAATTAGCATGGTATCCCTTTAGAGAGTAAGAACAGCCGATGTGCAAACAGTAAATTAAGCAAGAGATCCAGCGCTGATTTATAGGCTCGGCAGCTTCGTGAAATTAAGTGAGAGGAACTCGGGGCCGAACCGGTGGTTTGTCTCCGTCATCAAACTGATCTATCATCTTGACTTTTAGGAAAATGAAGCTCCTGTCTGGTGCAGGAACAACACACTTCCAACCTGGGCAACTGCTGCAGAGTCCCGTTTCTAATTGTGGCTGCGGGTCGGATCACAAAGATCAAGTGAGTTTATGAAGTGATAATAAAAAAGCAATTCTTGGGCGATTTTATTTACTGCCTAAAAAATGTTTTCATTAAAGCCTCTCGTGTCACTCCCTATCTGCTGTTAATGAATCCACAAGCTAAATGAAATGATGTTTTGTTGAGCTGTAATTTCCTCCCTCTGTCTGGGGGTGGGTGGGGAGGGGGAGGGGTCTACTCATCATATGGGACATGCTTTTATACACTCATCTCAATAGATATTAACCACCGGGCGATTGCAGAGGCAATGATACATTGAAGCCATTTATCTCAGGCAGAGACAAGAGATTTCTCCACTCCGCTCCACAAATGTTTGCCCATGAAATTGCAATGAGATGAAATGTGACAGATCAGCAGCGGCGGAAAGCATTTTTCTGTCAGAAAGCTAACATTGCACAAAGACTTTTAGATTGATTATGACTACTCTGATTCTCTATTATTCAGAATCAAACTGTTTCTTTTAATTAAATCTCTGTGATCCAGCTGATATTCCGGTATCCCCTTTCTGCTTTAAGGCCAGTTCTAATTGGACTTATCACTGTCGAGTAAAGAAGATGATACATGTCTTTCAAGCATCTGTAAGCATTAACGTTTTATTAAAGAGTTACGCTCTGACTCGGATCTTCAGTATCTTCCAAGAGTGGCGGCAAATTTGCACACGCATTAAGCAGTTTTCTTGTTCCCCTGCAATTATCCAAAGTCTAAGGATGTCTCAAAAAGTAGCTGCGAGGTAACTCAAGGTAAATGTGGAAACTGCTCCAAAATACTGTTTTCCAACTCTGAATTTCAGCCTGAGTCAACCTAACGTCTCACTGTGAAAAAAAAAGGTGCAAGGAGCAAAGCAAAGAGATGACCCGTGTTTTAGCTTCCTAATGAGACTTTACCCCACTCTCGCTCAGCTTCACCCAGCTTTCTATGTTTGCCAGACGCGCTAAATGAATTGATTGTTTCTTCGCACTTGAACAAACTTGGTGCTGCTATTTCTGGAGCGGCGACGGCCTGAAAGTGGAACAAAAGTGTGACTTTGCATTTCGAATCAAGCCGTCTGTTAGATGAAAGGAAACACTGTGCGTATGTTGCCTTGGAGCTGAAACTCTTTGGGGTTTAGTTTCCATCAGCGCACACAAAATCTCTTTCTTTGTTGTTGCCGGGTAAGATTGACCTGAATTGCGAATGTTGAGTTAATCCCTCCTACGTATACTATATGAAGAGCTGGATTTCCTGAGACGGAAGCTAACGGTGCAGATAAAGCTGTATTCTCTACTGAGTTTATGAGTGTATGAAGGCTATAGATAGTTTTTTTTTATATTTTGAACTGGTCCTGTTACCAAAATAAGTTCTGACAATAAGCAGAAATCTTTACAAAAGTGAACAAAGAAGCCTAGAAAAAGAAATGCAAAATGTAATTATTAGTCCAATAAAGTGAAAAAGCAATGAAGCTGTACCCAAAACAATCACAGAGTTAGTGAAACCACATATTAGATATAGAGTTTTCTGTGTGCAGGTTAAG
Organism: Kryptolebias marmoratus; assembly: GCF_001649575.2. Taxonomy (NCBI): domain Eukaryota; kingdom Metazoa; phylum Chordata; class Actinopteri; order Cyprinodontiformes; family Rivulidae; genus Kryptolebias; species Kryptolebias marmoratus. Next base: position 8,940,674 of record NC_051430.1, on the reverse strand, counting down.
CTGTTGCTGCATTTATAAAAAGAAAATGTTTGATGTTTGTCATGGAGAGATCGAGCCGATAAATGGTTTTTATCCTGAAGCAGGACAGCAGCAGTTTTCCTCCATGCTTCATGTGTTTGATCGTTAAAAGAGTCGCCTGGTGGTTTTTGAGGCAATGTCCTGTTAAATAGTTGTCAATAGTTATTGCCTTATGTGAGGTGACATGAGTCATAGCGCACGGAGTATAAAGAAAAGGCCAAAAGTCTGCCCCCAGGCTATGCTAACAGCTAGTCAAATCGCTAGTCAAAGTTTACTCAGCTCCCAGCGGACTGGTTCGTTTAGTAGCCTCAAGAGACTGACATTTGCGCAGAAACACGTACGTGGTTCACTTGAGGAAACGCTGGAAAAACTAAACAAATGTCACGCAAAAAGTGTAGAGGTTTAATGCTAGCTAATGCAGTGCTCTTTCACAATATTTTTGAGAAAAAGTTGTTTTGTAAGCTGGAGCAGTCAGTACAAAAGCCCCCCACCCCCAGTTTGGCTAGCCGTTAGCATAGCCTGGAGGAAGACTGCTGCCTTGTTCTCTGTACTCCTTCAAGGATGCCATGGCTGATAAAGTACTAACTACTGATAACTCTTTGACAGAACATTGCGTCTGAAACTATCCCTTTAAGAATCCAGGTTGTTATGTGTTCATGTACGACAGTCAGCCATCATACATAATTTCCAAAAGTCCCCAGGGGGAAAAAAAAAAGCATATAAATTCATCAGTTGCTAAAACTTTCACTTTCTTCAGGATCACTGAGACTGTTTGGGGAATATCTCACAGACTAAAAGAAACTTATTTTTTCTTGACTGTTTGGTTTGGTTGGGTTGTTTTAAAAATGTAATTTGATTTCTGGTATGGGTTAAACAGCTGTACCTCGTCTGAACTAACTGCATAATGCTGCCTCTTTGTACTAAATACCTGTTTAACTAATACATCCAGGGTCTGAACTGAGGCCCCTTTTATCACACATAGACAAAAGATTTTGTCCAGAGAATCAGATTTAGTAGAAATTACTCAGATAAAGATGCTCTGCAAGACATGCCTTTTCACAAATGTAACTAATCTGCAGTGGAATCTGGACAGAGCACACAGAAGGGACGGCACACTGTATGCTGATAAAATCACTGGGCTTTGTTTACAGCATATTAAGTGTGGACGATAGGGATCTTTTCTTATCCGATATGTTTCTGTGTTAATATATATATAACATGTCTTTATATGTGCTATCGTCAGAACAGCTGCAGAGCGCCATACAGGGCAAAAGAGGAGGGAAAAAAAGCACAGGGCAGCAACAGTTATCACTTACATTTATCTTGTTGAAATCATCAGAGAACAGACCTGCTATGTTCATGCATGAACTCATTTAAGGTATCACATTCTTATAGAGCAGAGCTGTTTGAGTAAACCTAAGTTTGAGTCATTTTATAAAAAGGATTAATATTTCCACACACACAATGTTAAGATTACTTTAGAATAGTTTAAGAAATGTAGAACATCTGACAATGGTTACTAATTCCTTTCATCTGGTAAATAAAAAAATACAAAATTGTTTGTTTTCCTTATGAATAAAAACATACAGCTAAAAAAATTGTTATCAAAACTTGTCTCAGTGACTGCCAGTTTTTGGTGCTAACCTGCTATGAACGACTAGTCATGGGTCACATTAAAGCAGACCTCTCACCTTCCCTGGCCTCTCTTCAGTTTGCTCATTGTGCCAATCACTTTACAGATGGTACGGTCACACACACCCTTCATATAGTCTTATCCAACCAAAAGGAACTAGGCTAGGATTCACCAACTTCTCATCAGCATTTAACATAATCATCCCACAACAGTATATAGTAAAGAACTTCCTGTCAGGAGGGCAACAAAACACTTTTGCTATTTGTAAAACTTCATCAAACTAAGCACAGGGGTCCCTCAAGGAGTTGTACTCAGTCCTTTGCTTTTCACTCTGCCCAAAAGTTACTGTTCTGCTAAATTCAGCCCAAACCATCTCATTAAATTTGTTGATGCCACAACAGTCGTAGAATTCATCAGCATTGATGATAAATCCTTGATAAATGGTAAATCAAATCTTAGTGAGCTGCTGTGGCGACAACAATCTGCCTCTTAATGCCAGCAAAACTAAAAAGTAGATTGTGGAGTCCAGAAAAAAAGCTGCACTCGCCCACACATGGCTCCCCCCATTAATGGTTCTGCTGTGGAGAGGGTCAACCACACACAATCTTTGGGTGTCTCCATCCCTGAGGATCTCTCCTAGACTCTCAACACCACACACCTGGCCAAGAAAGCTCAGCGCAGGACGTGCTTCCTCTGGAGACCGAAGTGGGCGAGAATTTCTCCTGCTATTCTAATCACCTTTTACCGGGGCACTGCTGAAAGCATTCTGACTAGCTGCATCACTTCTTGTTATGACACCTGCAGTGTCAATGACAGGAAGACCCTGCAATTTTGCTGAGAATAGCTGAGAGAGTCACTGGGGTCTCACTCCCCTGCTTAGAGTCCATTTTTAAGGAGAGATGCACGAAAAAAAAAAAAACCTAAGTATTGTGAAAGACCGTTCTCACCCTGCCCATAAGCTGTTTAACCTTCTGCCATCTAGAAAATGTACCAAAAACAACCAGAATGTGCAACAGCTTTATTTCTCAGGCGATAATGCTGCTGAGTCTCCAGTAAGACTGTCAACACACAGCGAGACAAGAAACATGTTGTTTCATGTCATCATATATTTTAATATTTATGAAATGACAAATAAATTACTTTAACTGCCTCTCATTTACTCTTTTTCTTATTTGTCCCTTAACAGAAGTGGATAATTAGAATAAAGATTTGATGAGCAGCTTCTTTTAAAATGCAAAAAAAGAAAAAAAAAAAGGTCTGATTTTTTAATTTCATTTATTTTTACAGCCAGCTGAGGTAAAAAAAAAAAAAAGAATTACAATAATAATGTTTATTGATGACAGTAAAACAGTGCAGCATTTTTTTGGCCATTTGTTTGCTTGAGGTTCGAGCATTTTCCAGATGCTCCTAATTTCTGCATATGTTTATGAAAATAAGCATAATTTTCTCTCATTGTGTTGATTGGGTATGAATTATTTTTGAAATGTGCATTACATTTAAATGGCATTTTCTCCACCCACGCCCGATGAAACTGACCTACAGGCTGGTTTGGGCTTTTCTGTTCTGGTGTTTCGTCTGTTTTAACGTGATGTTTTCACCAGGATGCTTTTTTTTTTTTTTACTCTGCAGAGATCTACAACTGGCTCCTTTGGCTTGATTACACTGACTGAAGATGGTCTTGCACTTATCATCCCCTCCAAAGAGTAATGCATGATGCATGCAGCAATGACCTCAGCAATGCTCTATAAATGGAAATCCCTCTGTTGCAGATGGGAAGAGGCAGAGCAGAAGAGCTTCAACTGTCATGAAGGACTCACAGCTCTGTGGTTTTACCATCTGTGACCTTTAGTCCGTATTACTTAATACTGAATCCATTCGTACACAGGGGATAACTCTCTGCACGTACTCTAAACAAGACTGTGATTCATTTAGAGAGGAAGCCATCTAAGCTAATTCTAAGGAAAGCGCTCGTTTGCATATCAATAAGATCTTTTTTTTTCTAAAACAGAAATGGCTACTGCAGCACTGCAATTACAGTACATGCACATCCTTGTTCTTGTTTATCAGATTGCTGTGGAAAAACAGAGTAAGCGGAGAGCTCAGAGCTGCTGACTCGCAATAGTTCGCTATCTTTTTTTTCTTTCTTTCTTTCTTTGCCGCTCCATCAGCCGTTAAACGGTAAATTTCTGCTTTCACTCTCTCGCGGGGCCCCGTTCGCTCAAAGGCGCGGTGTTGGCGCAGGCAAGAAAAGTTTCTTCTTCCACTCGGTTGACGGCGGCGCATTGAACGGCAAAGCTGAAACGTTGACAAATTGAGCGCTCCTTCACGCCCACTGCAGGTGTTTGAACAAATAAAATAAGAAATTTCAAAAAGGAAAGAAAAACGCCTGTAAGTGGGTTCCCATCGGAGTGGAGGCGTGAATTAAAAGCCCGGCGCAGGTTTTGGGGGGTTTTCTGGATAAAACGTGACACATTTTTTTGAAAGAAAAACAAACTGGTTGAGTGTAGCTCCAAGACAGGCAGCTAAAACACATATTTCTGACCATCTATGTGAAACGACATAGAAGGATGACTTGTGATCAGGAATACTGAGTTGGTTCAAAGGTTTTTAGACAGCATGGGTCTTCAAAGTAAGACCTGAGTGGCTTTTGCAGGTACAAGATTGAGCTGTTTTGTGCACTGAAACTGTGAGAGAAAAGAGAGCACCAATAATAAATTGAACTTGAGGTCAGGCCTGGGACTTCACACACCACTGCCTCTTCACATAATAAATACACCTGAAGTCTGTTTGAGCCAACCTTGGGTGCAAATAACCCGTGCAAATTAATTTTCAACAGGCTTTTCCATTTCCAAGCGTAATCGGCTGGAGGAACCGAAGCGAGGGTTGAGGCTTTCTATGGCTGCTTGTTTCAAAGTGTCGCTCTTTTTATTTGAATTCTTAGAGGGCCATTCTCACCCAGCATAAAGCAGCTTCCCAGCACAAAAGCCAACATTTCTCTCTTGATGTGGCCCGAGGCCGTGATACTTCTCTTTTTCATCTGCGAGCTGGGGTTTGTTTTTTTTTTGCCACAGTTAAAAAGAAAACGAGTGCGACTCTGAATTAGTGTCCTAAATCCAAAGCCATTAACTCTCAGCCCAAACAAATCTGCAGAGTGACTGCTACCTGATGTGGGTTTCAGATTATGGGCATTATGATTCAGACCTGTTTATGTGGTAATCTGTCTGAGAGAGGATTGGGACAACTATCTTTATAGTGTTTTCTATAAAACAAAATAAAAAGCAGTGGAGCAGCATATCAGATCCAAGATTATAGATGGGAGACAACTGCAAGTTATTTAAAGCCAAGCATCACTTGAAAGAATGCATATCGCCCACCACCTTTCATGCCAGAGTTTAAAACTAAGATCGTCATGATGACAGCCTTTTTTGGTCAAACCTCATGAATGATGTTACAGTATGTACAATCTCAGCTGAGGTCTTGTGAGATCTCGAAGTATCTGTTGTGAATTAGCCTCAGCTACTACCTCACCAAATTTTAACTCAGTATCTGTACAATTAGCTGGGTTATACCCATTTTTGTGTTGGCTAAGATCAGTTGGATGTGGATGTGGTGGTCATCTCGAATTGGGTCATCTCCAAACTTTATCAGTTGTAGGTTTTCCCTAATGGATTACTTTCTAAATTTCTGATGTCAGACACAGTTGACTCCACTGGTTATTGCTAAAGTTTTAAAAACAGATATTACGCAATCGGTTTGCATTCAGAATATAAATGGGGGGTGACTCTCAGCTACTACCACGGCAAATTTTAGCTCAATAACTTTAAAACTGACTAGGTTATAGCCATTTTGTTCCTAAAGTTGCTTAGCTGTGGTGGTCATCTTGAATTGGGTTGACTCCAAATGTTAATCAGTTGTAGAGGTATATATACTGCTTATTTACTGAGAGTTTCATTCAAATCCATCCACTGGTTCATGGGATATTTTACAGACAAACATTTTTGGTGGAAAAAAGTAGGTTTCCTATGACATTAAGAGGCCACAAGTTTTCTGTACTTACTGCAAAACAATCAATATCCGTAGTATTTTCCATGATGGTTGATTTATAGAGATTTTAATATTTTTCTTCTAATCTGGACTCCTAATCTTTGGATTGTAATCCGGCGCTTTCTGTATTACTTTGTGTTTTTAGCCCAGCTGCTCTGGATTATATTTCTGATACTGATAAACATTCTGTTTTCCTAGCAACAAAACAAATAAACAATAACTAAATGGAAGTGGTTTGTGAAGAGGACTAGGGCAAACTGGAATGGCCGTAGAGGATCTGAAGTGATCGTTTTGGGCCAATAAAAGAAAAGGAAAAAAAAAAAAACCCACATGACCTGGTACATGCTTTATGTCGAGAAGCTGGAACAGAAAGCGGATTTTCGAGTCCTCATGATATATTCTGTGCATCCTCTGCACCGGCATGTCATGTAACAATAATGATATAAGCAGAATACGACACTGACGAGTGCTGGAACGAATCAAATAGAACAAATAAAGCTTAAATTTGGGTTTGCTTCTGCTTCTTCGTCCATCAGCTTGGGAGTTGTTATGGTCAAACTGTGACTGAAACAGATAAGGTTGAGCCCCTGTTAACTCGGTCTCTCACTGTCTAATCTTCATTAAATTCTTTTTCATAAGAGTTATATTCTTCAGGAGAAAGGTCCGAAAGCTTCCGAATGTGTTGAAATTCACTTCTCTGCCAGCTGTCCTCCCCCAGACCCTCGCTGCCTAGTGTGACCTATAACCTGATGGCGCATTGTGCACAATTAGTAGATTTTATCGCGAGTGTTTTTAAAAACTTTGCCTTTTTTAGTGAAATCTTGCAGTGAAAATCCATATTTCGACATCCAGGCGCGATTTATCGTCATTCAACAGTTGTTAGTGAAACGTTCATCGCCGTAACTAGATCCTTCATCTGATTTGTGATGCTGGAACTTTCCAAAGAACCGTTAAAGGGGAAATTAAAGAAAATATAAAATGCACAAGTTTTTTTTTTTTTTTTTTTTTAGTTAAACACTTCCATAAATCACTTCAGTGGCCCATTCTTTTTGGATTTAAAATGTTAATGACTTCCTTCTAGAGTTTTTGTGTCAAAATCCACGAAGTGGGCTGATTGTGTCGGCGGTGTGGTTGGTGACGTAGAAGGAGGTGGGGCCAGCTGTGGCAGACCACTGTAGGGCACAGAGGAGGTTACTGTCGCAGTGTTTATCAGGGGAAACGGAAGCAGAAGAAGAAGCAAATTTTGTTAACAAGACTACCGGTTTGGTCTGGAGTGATGCTGTCAGGAACTTGAGCCCCACATTTCAGAAGGGGAACCCCTGAGCTTTACAGTGATGTCACACAGTCTTTAAGGAGTTTCCCATCCGGACAGAGAGAGGCTGCCGGTGCCGGTCCAACAGGCAGTGCTTCTTCTATTGAAGGTTTGTATTTCAGGTGGTCCTCTACAAAGCTCCTCAGTCAGTCATCAGCCTTTGGGTTGTATTTTTTTACCAGGAGCAAAACTAACCGCATCCATCAAACTTCCTTGTCCTTCAGGAAGCTGAAGAATGACACAGCTGTTGGATTTTTGGGGTCAGTTTACACAATTTATTGCAACTAACTGAACCATTTCACCCCCGTACTGTATCTGTATTTGCCATTTACTGCCTTGGTGGTGTTCCTGTGTTTGGCTCAGGATACGTCACACTTTGGAGTGATCATGGAAAATACCAAAGAGGCCCTAGTGATGTTTTGATATTTTACTATCAATTTAAATTGTTTTTATGTTAGCTTTAAAACACAAACGCACCACCGTTCTTTTAATAACTGAATGGGTGCATTTTGTTTGCTTTATATTAAAAGTTTCTTCTAGTATTTTGTTCTGTATAGTAATTTAACAAGCAATGAATTGACTCAGTAAAAGAAATCAATGATGCATTTTGAGATTTATAAGCAATTTATTTGTTTGAAGAACATAATGCAGCAAAAGTGTTCCAGACTAAGAACTCTCAGAGTGTAGATGGACAAATGCGTCCAGAAAAAAAACTGAACACCGTACAACAGAAAGATGGGCATTTGGACACATTTTTAAGTTTGTTGGGTATAATATCAGTCCACATAACAATCAGTCGTGCTAAATGGCAAAGTCCAACTTAGCAGACACTTTGCCAAAGAAATGTAATCAATGAAAAACACAGGCTTGCTAGAACAGTTTCAGTATCCCTGGCAGTGTTTATCAGTGGCTTTGAGTCAATATATTTTGTGTAATTTAACATATTACTAATATTTGACTGAACCCTCTTGTGTAGCCCACTGTGAAGACATCCAGTGATCCTAAGTGTGTAAATTTTAACTTTTAAACTGAACAGTCAGATGCTTAGAGGTAATTTAGTTTGGAAATAATGCTGTTAGTGGGTCTTCATTCTTTCCTGACAGTAAAGTTGACTCTACAAAAACATTTTTCTTGCAAAGCTTGTTCATGAAAAAAAAAAAAAAAAAAAAAACATTAGCATAAGAATTGGAAATTTAATTAATGCCACATTAGAAAATGTGGCTATATATATATATATATATATATATATATATATATGTGTGTATTATATAAAGCTTTTACTGGTCAATAAAAATAGAAGACTACTCTTCAAAAACAGTTTTGTTTTGATGCAAACAGAATCCTTTTAAACAACCAGAAACAGAAGTTCCTGTAAGTAACGTGAAAATTAGGAGAACTCATTTTTTAATACATCCTGAAATCAAATGAGCATACAACAGTGTTGCAGAATTATATATAGTCAAACAGAAATGGATTATTAACCAACTTGTAAAACTGATCACAAACAAAGTGAAAAAAGAAAAAAGAAAAGTTTGAAGGGATTTAATGAGTCTCTATCACACCTTAAAGGAGACATACTGTACAATGCCCCCTTCTTACAACTTGACACACGTCCCTGAGGTCCTAATAAGACACCTGTGACACCCTATGCCCTAAAACCAACACAATTATGGTCTAAAAGCCTTCTTTTATGGCCTGTCTTAAGCCGTTTTTTTCATTGCAGCCAATTTTATTCAAAGTGAGCCGTTTAACTCCTCCCCTTCTCTTCGTTGTGACACATATTGCTTGAGATTGTTGTACAAATGCGCATTACCTTAACCTTTTAGAAGTTCTTTTAAGTACTCAGCCTGCCAGATCACAAACACACACACGCGCATACAGCCAAGATCAGACATGCATTTGTCAGACTGTTAGCAAAACGTGCTTCTGTTTTTAAAAGTTCCCTATTTTCAGCTCAGCCCCTGATAGGCAGTAACGCTTGATGTTTTAAGCACACTCTTGTCACGAGCCATGTGTTGAACTGGGACTGCACAGCAGGTACAAACACTAAGTAATGGGACTGCCAGCCTGATTAATACACGAGTCACACTGATGTCATCATTTCTGCATCACATGCTCCAAAAACCCTGGGCTTCACTAGAAATACATTACTCCATGTTGTCTTTAGGTTTTAAGAGGCTGGAGAGCTGTGTGGCAGGGCTGCTGGTTAGAACTGCTGCCTTGAAGCAAGAAGGTCCAAAGATTCAACTTCCAGCTGGAGTCCTCCTGGTTGGAGTTTGGCGTTCCCCCCGTGCATGGGTGTCTCCTCCCACGGTCCAAACATATGTGTGTTAACTTAAATGGAAATTCAACATTGTCCAGTCCCTCCAGGATTTCGCTGGCATTTTTTTGTGATTGTTGCGGTCTAAAATGCCTGATTTCGTGGGGCATTTTCCTAAAAGTTGCAATGAAAAGTTGCGATTTTTTTTTTTAACTAAAATCAATAAACAACCATAACTTTAAATATATAAACCAAAAATACTTACGAGTTTTGTAAGATAATTGCCGACAAACATTGACATTCTCAAAAGGTGCTTTATTTGAGAACTTTGATAGCTTATAAACTGACATTCATGACCATTTCTGGATTGTCCCTTGTCTGCAGCTCTCCTCACATGTTTTGCAGACACAAAGTGTTTGTCGATGCGTTTATGTTCCATGATTACAC
>NC_051430.1:8921714-8930786 GCF_001649575.2 Kryptolebias marmoratus | reverse complement strand
TCTTCGTGAGTTAATTGGGGTTATTTTGTATTCCACACTACACAAACCCACAAAGAAGAGACTAGACCACAGAAACGGTGGCGAATCACTTTAAAAAACAATAAATATTGGGTTAAAGTTGCAGGAAAGTTGCAGTGTTTTGGGCAAAGTTGCAAAAAGTTGCGATTTCGCGGGGTTTGCTTGATTTTGCGTTAATAGTTGCGATCGCAACATCACGAAATCCTGGAGGGTCTGATTGTCACTTAAGGCTCCGGCATACTCCACAAGACGTCAAGAAGTCGCTTGTGAGACATCGGTTCCCCCCCCCCCGACTTCTCAGCTCTCCTGTCCTCGTACAGATTTTTGCTTCGGACGTGTTCATTGAACAGACTGAGGCGGCACAAGCTGTTCGGCATTTGAAACTGGTCTAAATCTGCCTGTCCTGTCTTCCGATGAGAAGTGTACTCCGGCAGACGTGGGCAGAGGTGAATGAACAAAATAATGTGCGCAGCCAAGAATACAGCTCTGCTAGCCGTGAACATGATAACAGACTGTGATTTTTATTTTTTTTTAATCTGGCCACTCCAAACAGCTTGTTGGTCACAATCCCACAGACGTCAGTGAGGCTGCAGCTAAACACTGACCTGTTTTCTCACAACTCTGAGTCTAGTCTCCACCAATCAGAGCCCAGTGAGATACTGGCTTTAGTCAGGCAATTTAGGACTTTATCCAGCAACATGCTGTCCTTTCCTCTTAGATCTTCCTCTTTTTTTGTTTTAACAATGTGACCCTGAACATGTCAATATTAGTTGTTGTTTTTTTATTATTTGATGCCTTGTGCTGATCTTCTTCTCTGATCCCTGTAAGGTGGGATCAGAGGCGAACTCTGGTCTCTGTAACCATTAAGGGGCCAACTTGGTCCCCATCGAAATGCTCATTTGGTTGTGTGGGGGGCCTCATTAAAAGGGACCTCCGGGTGTCTGGGGTCAGATTCGACATAGGGGGGAGGCACAACTCCAAAACAGACCTTCACTTTGCGCACAATGAGACCTGCCAAATCAAGTCTTGTACCGGCTGCTGCATGGAGGGGGCCCTGTCTTATGGAGGGGAGGTGTGTGTGTGGGGGGGGGACCCCTGTTTGAAGGGGCTAATGGGCGGAGGGCAGTTCGTTCGTGTGCCCGTTTTTTTTTTTGTTAAAAAGCTCGCAGGTCCCTGCTGCGTTGCGTACTGCAGAAGTAGGCTCGGGTGGGGGCGGTGGGGGGGCGCACACGCTGCAGCAGCACGCATCACATCCAGGGGAGCCTGCGCGGCGCACAGACGCGGGCGCTTCGGCCACATTTCTCTGCCTTCCTGCTCCCAAACTTCTGCTCTGACACACGCAGTCGGATCCGTAGCTCGTCCCATTTAACGGATTAAATCCACGCTCTCTCCTTTTTTTTTCTTTTTTCTTTTTTTCTCCACTGTTCCTCCTCCTTCCTTCCTCCTCCTCTGGTTTCGTGTTACAAAGCCCTGGGAGGGGAGTTGCGCGCAGAGAAGACGGAGAGAGGGAGAGAAAGAGAGAGGGGGAGCCAGTTCTGTTCTGTGTAGAAACTGAATGACAGGATCATATGGCAAGATTTGCCTCATAGTCCAAACATCTCAAATCAGAGAGGGGACACCACAGAGGAGCAGAGGAGAGGAGAGGAACCGGCGGCGTCGAATCATCCGAAATTGATGAGGATGTGGAATAATTTATAACTCCAACTCCGACAAAAAACAGACGCCAGAGATAACGGAGAGAGAGGAGGAGGAGGAGGAGGAGAGGCTGCTGGGTTTGTCGGCGCACACACAGAGAGAGAGGAGGACGGGGGGAAGAAAAGGCAAGAGGACTCGCTCCCTGTGATCCCCCAGCAGCGCCGGTGATCGGAAGGTAAGTTTTCCTTCAGCCGGACGCGTCTCGCTGCGCGCTGAGGCGGATCAATCCACAGCAAAACGCACCAAAACGGAGAGAGAGAGGGAAAAGAGAGGGAGTCCGGACCTCCAACTGTTGCCATGAACCCCCCCTACACCCCTTCTTCTCTCTCTTTCTCTCTCTCTTTCTTTCTTTCCCCTGACTTGGAACCCCATTAGATGTGCACCGTGTTGTCTGGAACGCTGGCTTGACTGGTATAAGGGTTCTTTTTTAAGGGGTAACTTTATCTCCCTGCGTGTGTTGGAGTAAACAGAGCGCAGTGCGGTCAGAGCTCCAGGCTCCGGGATTCCTCCAACCCACCCCCCACCCCCCTTAAATCGCCTCCCTCCTGATCCTCCTGATGCGTCTGGTTTACGGCACCAAGGCTTGGAGCGCGTCTCGGCTCCTGAGCGTCCTCCCCGGAGTAAACTTCACCACCGTGAAGGCCACGGCGTCCCAATAACTTCCTCTGCTGGCTGACGGGGAAGGCAGCGTACAGAGGTCTCTTTGCACATGGGGGGAGGTTTGAATTACCCCCCTCCCCCCCCCTACCACTGCTCCATGTGTTTTCATCTTAAACTCGCATTAAACTCTGACAATAATCCAGTGGGAGAGATATTAAGTTGAAGTTCCTTTTCTCCTTTGTTCCTTGTCAAATTGCCTTTTTTTCTTGCAGCTTAATGAGCTAAGTATGAGCTCTGAGTTGAGTGATTATTGTAATTACTGAGGAGAGGAGGGGCTGGGCATCCTCTCTGGACAGTGAGTAGGGTGTTGAGGGGGTTGTGAGACAAAAAAAAGTGGTGTTTTAAAGGTGGAAGGAGTTGGATGATGTCAGCAGCAGTTTAGCTGACAGACAGTGAAGGAGGTGCTGGGGGTTGAGATCAGGGTGCCAGGAAACGACGCACTGACGTCTTCCTCTTGGTTTTCCTGGAGGCTTTTCGCTCCAGCTTCCTCAGTTCAGGCGTTCTCAACTTTCTTCCTTTTTTCTTCCCGAGCCTAAAGTTGCAAAGCTGAACTCACCTGCAAGTCACTCTCCCTCCCAAGGGGTTGCGATAGGGTCTTTGTTGGTCCACGTGAGAGATGTTTTGATTTCAAAACTTACAGGAAGTTGAAGCCCCAAGACCGCCTCCTCTGTATAACGTTGGCCCGTCTTGTTTGACGTATAGGACTTTGTTCACGCCACCATCCAAAATAGGACCGTTGCTGTCCTCAAGATGTAGGTGTAACGGGAAAACAAAGAGGAAACTGTTCAGATGTCCTTGATGACTCAGATTCTATAGCAACAAAGCAGCGTGGCAGTCCAAAATCCATTGGAGGCATGTTATTAGCATGTGGGCTGGAGAAGGTGGGCTGTGCGTGTGCACGCTTGAGGATCTTCTTTCGGCTGTAATGTTTGTTCAGTCATCTCCGGCGGGGGTCGTGTGTTTTCTAAGATGTCATTTTCATAAAGCTGGCTGGCATCATCGTATTACTGCAAGGATTATTTAGGAAGTGCTTGTTTGTGGAGTTCGCCTTCATACATTGTCCAAAGTGGCAGAGGGCGATCCTGTGCAAGGAAAGGAAAAAAAGTCACAAAAAATTTGCAAAACAAAGTTGGCATAGGTTTAAAACCGTCCGTGATGGAAGCAGGCAGGATGTGCCGAGAGATCTTTGAAATCACTTCGGTTGTCCTGACATCTGCATGATCTGTATATATATATATATATATATATATATATATATATTTAAAAAAAGCTTCTAAATTGAGTTTTATCCGGGCCAGTCGGAACAAAGACGCACACACACACATCGTCTTTCTGGTCCCAGATGTTAATGCCTCCATTGAGAGGGAGCCACAGGACTCCTGCTGACTCGAGCTCTTCATTGTGGGACAGACAATGGACTTCACATCCTGACATCCACCCCCACCCCCCACCCCCCACCACCATATTCTCACACACTCAATTAAACTGCAAGCTACACATGGGGACAGCCACTCCTCAGCAGCGATGCCCGAGTCGGCCTTCGGGGAGCCATTTCTTGAACGTTTCTGCATTTTCCTTCGAACGCAGGCTCGGCCGAACTTTGGCATCTCTTGAGTTTTCGCTTTCCGCCGGTGCTGCGCGTTCCATGCGTCCCTGCCCGTTGTGCCCCACCGTGCATCTGTCGTTCCTTCACCAAGCCGGGAGTTTGTCTGTGAAGCAGAGACGTTGTTACATCACCCTTTCTCCAAAACTACAAATTTGCATCGTCCAACTTGACAGAGAGTGCTATTTTAGGGTGTTCCTTTGGGTAAATACTCCCTAAATTGACCTGAAACGTGAAGCCTTGTGTTTATTATTCAGCTGTCACCATACTCACTTTCTGCGTGTTTCTGTCTGCTTACATTACACGGTATAGGCGATGGGCAAAGGGTCAACACGACCATTGCATCGTCATTGCACCAAACAGCCTCCTGTCTGTTTGCGTGCGTTTTCATTTCCACCTATGTGTCACATGCATCACGTCAGCGCAACTGCAGCCCACGTGGCGGGCGGCTGAACGCGCGGCAAAGTCCTGTGACAGCACAACCCCATGTCTGTGCTTCTGCTCTCGGAGGCGTTCCGCTCGGCGTTCAGATCCCAATCAGCTAATGACAGGTTACTTTAGACCACATGTTGTCGAACTCAAGGCCCCGCCGGCTAGATCCGGCCCTTGGAAACATTTTATCTGGCCCTCCCACGATAACATTTTAATTTTATTAGATCTGGCCCCCTTCAGCCTGTGACAAATCAAATCTCTAGCGCTTCTCATTTTGCCTTAAAAACAAAAACGAGAGTATTTAGTGGAGTCTTCTCGTGACAGTTACTTTGAAGCCAAGAAAATGAAGTTTTAATTTCTCAGTAATCTTTGATTTTGATGTGGAAAGAGCAACAGAGAGCATCAAACGGAACCAATCAAGCTCTTCTTGATAAACTTGCAGCAAAGAAACGACAACAGCAAGTCTGCTTTAATGTATGTCGTATTCTTCTGTATTTTCTTCTTGTTTAAAAGTTAAATGTTAGTAGCTGCATGATCAGATTTTTGTCGATGGCCTTTTAGCTGATGTAGTGGAGAGAGGTTCGTAACAAGGCATAAGAAATGAATGCAAATGATGGGTCTTTTAAAGTTCATCCTATTTTTCCTTGTTCATTGAAGTCTGTTTGTTCTAAATTTTGTATCGGGGCATCCAACCCTGGTGCTGGAGGACCACCATCCTGCATGGTTTACTTGTTTCTCTGCTCCAACACACCTGATTTGAATCAATGGGTGATTAACAGGCTTCTGCAGAACATGAAGAGGTCATTTAACCACTGAATCAGGTGTGTTGGAGCAAAGAAACTAGTAAAATATGCAGGTTAGTGGCCCTCAAGGAACAGGGTTGGATACCCCTGTTCTATATAATATGTAACAGTGAAAAGGTAATTGATATTTCTCTATGAATGATTTGATATATTACATCTAAAACCAAGGTTATTTTTTCAATAAATGCTGACTGAGGTTGGCCCTTGGCTAGGACCAAGTTTTTAATTTTAACCCCCTTGTGTTACTGAGTTTGACACCCCCTGTTTTAGACCAACGGAGAGCTTCTCATCTGACGTCTGTTACCGAGCACCAGTTGTCGCACCAGCTACTTGCAGGAGAATCTTCTTTTTTTTATGCAAAACATCCTTTTTGTATCCAAATACAGATTTTATTTATTTCTAACAGATTTTGCCTGTCCTTTAAAAAAGAAAAAGGAAAAAAAATAATTTCTTTGGAAGCAGATTTGCTTTATTTCTCTATGGGTTCCAATAGGTCCGTGTTTCCTGCTGAGATGAAGGGAGCTCGCGTCTCGAGCTTTTGCCCTCTGTGTTTTGATGTTGCTTAAACCGAATGGAGAATCTGTTATTTTCCATGCTTCCAAGCGTGCGTGCATGTGTGTGTGTGTTGACCAGAGGTGGTTCACTTGGAGGCCAGATGTGAGGTCTGGAGAGCTGAAGCAGATGGGGTCATGTGAGTGCTTGAGGAGAAACAGCAGGAGGTAGGAATGGGTTGGACAGACTGATGTTTGGAGCAGCGGTGATGGGGAGGGGGTTGTTTACATGATCAACACGCTAAATGAGCCCGGGTCCAGGCGCATGCAGGTATAAACATCCCTCTTAAAGGCCTCCAATTTACATGAGCTTTGCAGTATAACGGTGAGGGACTTAGCATCACAATGACGGCGGAATGCGAAGTCGCACTCACACGAATAACAAACATGAAGGAATGTTGCACATTAGCACAGGATTAGCTGCGAGGCTCAAATAATGAGCTCCTGCTATCAACAGCAATCAAAGTTTTCTTGAAGTTAAGCCCAATGAGGATTAAGAGTTTATATTTGTTTTTCATCCTTATGCTTATTTCAGTCCTTTTTCTCCCTCGATGCTGTTTGGTATAAATGCGTCTTCATTGCAATCCTGCCAATTCCAAAAGAGCGGACCACTAAGTAACATTTCAATAAAAAACAAGCTGTGACAATGTAGGATTTTGTTACACTCTGTATTCACTTTTAAATGTTGGCAACATATCAGATGTTACTTTTGAAGTGCGTGTTTGCTTGGATTATCAACATGTGCCCAAAATAAGTTATTATCCAGAAGTTAAAGGGTAGGAGTTTCATTCAGATATCTAAATTAGGAAGTGGATGGCTACATTTTTATTAGACAGTTAAAACAAGGGAACCAAAACGAGTGTGACGCTCGAGACTTTTGTACTTGCTGACTGTGAGTCCAGGAAAGTGCTGAGTCAAGTGTTATGTCGCTCTGAAGTTCCCTTATCTCCAGTTGATAAACCAGTTTACATTAACGTACAGTGCAGCTTTTAGGAGCAAGGACAAAATGTTTATTTGCCATTCAGTGATGTGACTCAGCAGTAGTCGCGGAGGTTTATTGGCTCGGACTCTAATGGGTATTGATGGGAATGTGCTACCCAGCTACGTGCGCTTGCACAGAGCCGCAAGAGTGGGCACAGCTCACCCTTTTCCTTATAAAAACAGGCTCTTTTGATTCTTTTCATGTAAAAACTTCGAAACTACAACAACCCAAAGAAAAAAGAGAGACAAGAGCAATGAGCCACTGCTCATTTTCAATCGCTTTATAATCGATTGACTTCTGTCATTAAGCCAAATTTGGTCTAATTGTTTCCGAACACTGTGGCAATCAGAAACTTTACAGGAAACTGTAGGCCGTAGCTCACAGGCCAAAGGAAAGATTTTAACAGCCCAGTTTTTGTTGCAGTAACCTTTTGTTAAGAGAGCTTTTAAGCCAGCAAATTTGGTCTCTTGGGCAGAGGAAAATGTTGACCTTAACCTCTTTCTAAATTTGAGTAGGCCAAAGATTTAGAGGGATGGGACTCACGTGCACAAACATGCACAGGGCTGGCCCAGCTACCAAAACACAGACACGTCCGGATTACAAAATACACAGAAGATGGGCCTTTTTTTTTTTTCCTCAACCAAGGATGCCATTACTGCAATATATCTCCATCCATCTGTTCTCCACCAGCTGTTTTGTTCAGGGTCACTGTGCGAGAGGCGGGGGACACCCTGGACAGGTCGCAAGTCCATCACACGTAGAGACAATCGAGATAGACAACCATCCACGCTCTCACTCACACCTAGGGAAAATTTATCGTTACCAAACCTAACATGCATGTTTTTTGGTCCGGACCCCAGGCAGGAAGCAATGCTGCCACCTTCTTGCTACATTATATCTCTGCATTCAAAAATATTCAAAGTATCATATGTGAGATAAACATATATAAAAAATATGAAGATTGGTACATAAGATTTTAGGGAAATGAAAGCAATAATGTTACATATGAAGTCATTCCTGGTGAGTTGGCTTTTCAGTCATGTTTATTAGAGAATAATCGTTGTCGAGGCATATTTTTCTGTGATTACTGTTAAACTTGTGGAAGTCGATACTTTGTACACACTTTGTACAGCTCTGCTCAGCCTCCAGCCCTGTCTTGGTGGATTTGAGGGCTGCTGAGAAGTTTCCGTCAGGCTGCGAGGATGGATTCAGGAGCTTCTGGCAGCAGCTCTGGTTGCAGTTGTTCCAAGATGTGAAGCTTTTTGCTCTTCTGCAGCTAAAGCCGTTTCCATCCTCCACGAGAAGTCACAAAGTTGGCTCTCGTTCACATGGTCGCGTGATGAAAATCACGTTGTTTCGTTCTCGTAGCAGCTTCGTCCACCGCTTCTCGACACAAGGCCCCGGGCCGAACTGTTTCTCACAGGGGTTTGCGCCAGTTGTCGTGTGATTGGTCAGAAGTTGTTGTGGGCGTGTTTTTGAGATTTATTGGAGCTATTTTGCTTCTACTGTTCCACTGAGAAGTAGCTGGAGGCTGTTAGAAAATACAGCCATCTTTACAACTGTTCCAGCAAAACAAGGACAGGAGAGCAGAGACGCCGGTGGGAAGAAACCTGTTTTAACGCCGTAGATGAAGGGAGGAACTTCCCGGGAGTTCTGATCCGAGTGTCTCGTGGACGATAAAAGGTGTGTGTGCAAATAAACATCTCCCAAACCACGTGACCGTGAACCGACTCCTTGACTTCTTAAGCCTTCCCTTTGAGCTTTCTCCCTGTTTCTCATTTTCGATCTTTTTTCCCCTCACTTACACCCCCCTCCCTGCCTTTTCCACTCCCTCACTCAATTCCACTCAGTTCGGGCAGCATAATGAGGTCATTTTTGCATTGCCAGAGTGTAAGCACTTACCACTTATATAGCTCAACTTTAATTGAACAGACAAGTGCATATTCAGCCCATTGTGAAAAAAAAATTATACTACGGAGAGTGGTATAATCCTTTTGGTGGTTCTGCTCGTGGTGCCAGTACACTGAACGTCCCCAAGAGTGGCCATTATGGATCCTTCTCCTTTTCCCTCAAAATCAATTCACTCAAATGAAATGAAGTCTTATTGACATCTATGTCAAAAAATTAACTACATTATCAGGAAAACGGCACAGCTCTCCGAATGCAGAACACAAAACAGTGACAAATATTTGTCACCAGCTTTGAACAGTGCAGGCCTCCTTTGGGGGGGATAAATAAATAAATAATCCCTGAGGGAGGGGAAATGTTTTCAGGAAAGTCCGGCTGGTGGAAAATCCAATATGGAGCACGTTGATGTTCCTGTTGGGG
>NC_051430.1:8917271-8921671 GCF_001649575.2 Kryptolebias marmoratus | reverse complement strand
GGAGGGGAGGGGGTGGCGGGGGGTGTAGAGGCAGCATTTCTGCAAGGGTGCACCAAATCTCTTTTTTCAAATTTGCATCATTGAAGTTTTGTTTGCCATTTTTAACCCCCCCACCCCCTTTTTTTTTTATAGCTGATCAGTGCAATTTTGAAAGTGTCATGGCACAGAGGCCTCACCCAAATCTAATTACTGCTTTCTGAAACAAACGAACGAACAGATGGAGAATAATCTGTAGCTCCCAGTCATGACATAAAGATTTGTGCTTTTCTTCAGCACTCAGAAAGGGAGAGAGAGAGTGACCGGAGGCCTTTTCGAAGGTGGAGCTCCTCTGGGCGGCTGGGCTTCGCTGCATTATTAATGAATGGCAGAATGGAGGTGCCGGACAGTCCTGACCTGCTTGTTACCAGCTGACCACTGCTGACCATCTGCCGCCCCCCCACAATCCCCCCCGCACGTGCTTTCTCTCGTTCCATCTCGCCATCCATCTCAGAAACCTTCTGTTAGGAGTGCATGCATATTCATCAAGAACTGAGTGCTATGGTTTTACACAAAACACCACACTTAATTACAGTTACAAGGTTGGATTGGATATTTGCTAGTTTTCTTTTTTCTTTTCTTTTCTTTCTTTTAATGAAAAAGCAACATTTCTGTCAAAGCGATGTCACAGAAAATGAGTACGTCCGTGAATGCTGGGGTGAACGTGAGTTTCAAAATGTAATTAAAAAACTTGAGTTGAAAAACCAGCAACTGCTCAGCCTAGACTGACAGTTAGCCTCTAGCTAGCTAATTTATTTCAGTTTAGTTCTTTGTTTTTGTATAAATTAAAGAAATGTGACTTTTTAAGTGTTTTCATTTGCTGCTGTTCCTGGGAGCTATTTTGGAACAGTACATGCTCTTGGACTGCAGGGCACCACTTCATTCCACTTACATATGTCTGTCCTCTGAATATCTAAAGCACTTTTTCAAGCATTGCTGGAAGAATTAAACCATATATATAAACCATACATATATATAAAGCTCCAATAACAGGGTCCTCTCTTGTTCTTGTTGTTGATGGTGATGTCACATGGATAAGCAACTAAACTGCAGAAGGTTTCCACAGGTGGTGCGAAAGCAAACACGTTGGTCTATAACCATTTCATAGTGGGAATAATCAATCTTAATAACCATAAGGAGTCATTCCAACTATTTGGTTTGAAAACACTCCATTTAGCCTCTTTCCCAAAACCGTTTTGTGACATAGTCGCAAAGATGAGTCCCTCTTTAGGTTACCTTTGGCCAAAAGTCACCAATTGTGATTACCAATCGTGCTTTCGAACCTGAAGGTCAGCACCGCTGACCCAAAAGAGTTATGGAGCATAGTTAAAGTCAGTGAGGTCGGCGTGGAGCGCTTTAAGTGCGACATATAAAATGTTTGATTCAAACTCCAGCTACAGAGATGGTCTGTCATCACGACATCGCACCCTCAAGCCACAAAGTCGGCTTACTCTTTCATAGGAGGACCATTTCAGCACCTGTCTTGGCAGCTCAGAGGCGTTACAGCAGCGGGTTGACTTTAACCCCTCGTGTCGCCTGAGTCCTTTCAGAAATCTGGAGGGGCTACTGACTCTCACTGAGCTGACTGGGAGGCTACTTGTTTTTTGGCCTGTTGTCTTAACTTTGCTTCCTTGTTTTAAAGATATTTTACTGGAATAGATTTCATGAACTCTACTTTCTCAGCAAATACGTTGTTGTTACACAGAAATTGTTATTTTAATTCATACTTGCACACGTCATGTGAATAAGAACACAAGTCTACAGTTTTCATCTTACTTGTTGCTCAAAGTACACAATTATATTTTGTAGTACAGACAAAATATGTCTTTTTACTGTTCCTCCATTATCCTGTGTAGCATTTGTTGTACATTTTAAATATCTGCAAAGTTACACAAACTAAAGTCCAGCTAAACAACAGATAGGAGCCAAAAGTAAAACGTAAGAGCTGTTTCATTTTGCCCTGACAGTTTTATTATTGTTTTTGCCCCCAAATCTTTGATTCTTTATTCTATTTTAGTTTTTTTTGACTGAGCCAAAGAAAACTGAAGCTAAGAAATCTTTCTTTTATACACATTAGGTAACCAGTTCCTTAGATTCCCCCAGTCTAAAAGATAGATGCTTTCTATCTAAAAACACTGAGAACCAATTGTGTTTTGAGGGCAGAGTGTAAAGTACTTAGTATGTTTTTTCTGCGGCCCCCGATGGCCCGACTGTCGGCTGGTTGTTGTTTTGTTTGTTCCGAGTCAGCAGATGTTTTCTGTCTCAGATGTTCGCGCTCAGCTTTGTGTACAGAAGACGCCAGAATTGTTCTTGTTTCTTACTGCGCTGGCTTCAGTGATACATCATTAGTGGACTCAGAGTATGAGGGGAGATTCCTGTTGTTTACTGATAGTGGTAATATTGCTCTGACTCAAGAATATTTGAGTGAAATGTGCATATTCGTTTCTTGTTTTTAGTCCCTTTTTTCTCTAGGATAGTGTCTGCAGGGTTGCTTCAGAGGACCACTACCTTTAAGTACCGGCTTATGTCCTGTATATCTATATCTATATGAGGTTTTTATGCACTTTTGTGTGCAGGAGTAGGGGGGATGTAAAGGAAAGTAGGCCCCCACCTTCCTTTTTCTCATTCTAACCAGAGCATGGTAGTTTGTTTTTATGACAGCCCCCTTTTTTGAGCATTGTTCTGCTCTGTCATAGCTTGCCCTACCGTGGGACCAGCCGTTAGTGTGCAGGAAGTGCCAGGAGCACGCAAAATTAGCACACACACACACACACACAGAAACTGTGTCTGCTGGAGTCTCCCAAGCTTTTGCCTCACGCTCACACATAAAGTTTTGAAAGGACAATAAAAAAAAGCTGCCCTGTGGCTTGCAGGCTGGTAAGCTGCAGCTTATCCAGGAAGGAGCTGCAGCCGGGCTAATGGCCTCTCTCCAGGGTAGGCACTACACCGGGGCCCGTACAGGCTTATCAGCAGCAGGAGGGCCCCTACCATGGCTGCTCTCTGAGATCTCCTCTGAGCTGGTCTGTGGGAGTAGCTTAGGTTTTGTAGCAGTTAGGGGGGAGTAAGAGCGACCCTGCTTATTTCCGGCGAGCCTGTAGGAAAATCAAAGTTAGTCATTAGTTGCCGTTAGATAAAAATTCAGATGTTTCCACAGCGTAGCACCTCTAATTGGAAATTCAGTTATTTTAGTGTTCCTAATTGCATACACAGTCTTACTGGGAAGTCAATGCAACTCTTAATTGTTCAAAAGTCAATTATGGACCAGTGTGGCTTTTACCACTAACTAAGGACATTTTTCAAACGCTTTGGGGTTCTTTTTCAAGCGTCTCTAAAGCTGAGGTGGTTTTCTCCGCCTTAACTGGAGACGTCTCAGTAAAAAAGCCAGCGTGACTTGTGGAAAGTAGAAAAGACTCCAGATACTTTGCCCCCCCTTGACTGACTAATCAGAGCTCTGTGTGACGTCTCCAGCATCATCTGAAGCCATGAATCACCTCCCCCACATTTCATCTGCGGTGAAAAAGGAAACTAGTATGATGTTCCCAGCAGCTTCGCAGGGAAGGCCTTAAACTGTTTAACACTGTTTTCACCTTAATGATAGGTAAAGGCAGGCATGTGCCCTAAACTGGTCTTTTCGTTCCGTTGATAACGTGACATCTTCACTCCTTAACTGCTTTGCATATTGCCCGCAATAGAGTGGATGGAATTGGAGACATAAACAGCAGCTTGAGTAATTAGCTGATTTAAATAGGGAGATAGAACTGGCATATATATATGCATGATTAATCCTAAGATGAACACCATCTTTGTACATGGTAAAAAACAACACAAGTCGTTGAATTGAAAACAAAAATGAAATCCAGCTGTCTTTGATTCATCTTGTTAGGATTACCACATCCTGGATGACTGAGAATCTACACTAGAAGTGCAACGTAAGGTCTTAACGATATCCAAGTTACTTGAAGAACACATTCGCTTGATGCAGATCTGATAGAGACTGTCTATACTAAAGTAAGAAGATCTTGTCAACAAGGGTGCTGGATTTAAGAATTATGCACTTTTAGACCGAACAGTTAAAAGGACTCCGAGTGGGACTGTGTGTCCCACTTTAAGGACATACGTTTCGCCAAGAGAACACTAATTGCACGACTCTTGGCTGATATTCTACAAAAGCCATGTCTCTTATGCACTGGCGGCGCCAGGGGGGCGCTAGGGGGTGCTATTGCTCCCCCTGGAAAAGTCATAGCACCCCCGTAGCACCCCCAAGCAAAGGCATAACCGGGGTATGTGTGGGACATGTCCCCCACTTCCCTTATGTATGCCCTATATCCCCCGCACTTTTTTCCAGCCGTTGCAATTGTTTAATT
>NC_051430.1:8906527-8915433 GCF_001649575.2 Kryptolebias marmoratus | reverse complement strand
CCTGGCTTCACAACACAATGACACAGTCTCGGCTCAACAGTGTTGCTGTGTGTCACAAAGATAAATTGGACAAACTAAATAGGAGAGAAATTACTCAGTAATTTATTGTGCCTAATGAGAGGCGCAGAATCACATTTGGGTGCTTTACTTAGGTGAGATCAGTGCACTGCTACATGTTCATGTTGTGGGAAGCTTCTTTATTTCTGTGACAGAGGTTTAGGTAGAGATGTCGGCCTATCACAGATACATATGTATATTTCATTCTGTTCTTCATTTATATACCATATACATATATATGATTATATATGTTTGTGCTTGCGTCTGTGTGTGTTGAGAACTGTAAGAACAAATAATCCTTCATTAGCACCCTCAATAAAATGCTTAGCACCCCCTTAGCACCTGCAGAAAAAAATATCTGGAGCCGCCTCTGCTCTTATGCACGTGACGGTCACCAACAACAATGGTGGACGCTGTAGTTGAACCTGTGCTGTGGGTCTTTGGTTTCTTTTTTTTAAAGCAGACTGTGAAAGAAGGCTACAAACATTTCGAAAGAGTTGCAGGAGGCAGTAGTCATACAACAGCGGATAGGTTCAAGGACGAGTACATCGAAGTAGATAAGCAGCTACTACTTCAGGTCACGTCAGTGCCGCTTGAATAGGGTCCAATCAACTTACATTTGTTCATGGACCAGTTACAGAGTGTCCCTGTTAAGCCAAGCAAGTGCCTACTCTGAAGGGGGCTGCTGTATTTGCAACAAACCATGAGACCACATGAGTACATTTAAATCTCTTGGGGAGCATTCAGATTCAGTTTGTGATTTCAGCCACAAAACCGAGTGATCATTTGGCCTGATCACCCACCCGTAGACTTTACCACCTCCACAATCTTATTAACTCCACGTATTGGATTCATTTGCGCTTTTATTGACTCGCTCTCTAAAGGTCTCCCCCCCCACACACACACACAATCCTACTGAAGCATCACTGCCAGCATAGCACAGTCTTTGTTTGTTAGTCCTAGCTCTGGTTGGCGCTTAATTGGCCTCACCTCAAATCCAGCGCCGCAGCCTCCTTTGAGCCCAGCTGTATCAGCAGCTGCAGCGACAATAGTCCTGTTGTTTAGGTGCTGGTCGGGGTGGCGGGCTCTCGAGGGCGTTGAAAGAGGGAGACCGAGTCTGTGTTTGCCCATGTACCCACCCCTATCCCACTGTAGACACACCTTTGACCCCCATATTCCCAACCCCCTGCCTCCCGCTGCTTTTTTTCCAGCCCACCGCTCACTGCATGATGTCTAACTTGTGCAAAGAAAGAAATGGAAAAAATAGGGGGCTACAATAATATGGCGGAAAAGGGGAGAAACGAGGTGAGGGACAGAGATTGGGGGGGTGGGGGGTGGGGGGCCTTACAGGAAGAGCAAATAACCTCGAGAAATGTACAGAGGTTGCTAGGTTTCCTCCGCTCCTAGAGAGACAGATATTGGACAGCAAGGAGAAAGCCGGCTCGTCCAGACAACAACCCTGAGGAACCTAGATAAGAGCCGCCGAGCAGTCAACAATTACACCATCAATTTCCAGCCTGGCTTTTGCCTTCTTTTTTTCACTCGCCCTTTCAATCTGTCTCATCTTCGGCTTCACTTTTATTTCCTTCTCTCTCTCCTTTAGACGTTGTGTGCTGTATGGTTTTCGACACAGACCTCTCCACCAGGATCCTGTTGCACGCACTCATAAACGGAAACTTCTATAATTATCTGACATGTATCGCACACACACCCGTGACTCGAGCATTATTTTAGCGCGGCACTTAGTTACAGTTATAGACGGTCCGTACTTTACGTTTTAGTGTGGTAATCATAATCAGCTAAAACAAAAGTGTGCTGCTTACACTTGATAAGTACATGAATTATTGTACAACAATAATGCATACTGTTATTATCACTTGTGCTTTTTTTAACGACATGGCCTTAAATTTTTTTTGTAAATGTAGCAAAAGCATTAGTCATTGTGCTGAGGTTTGCCTAAATGTCTGGATCCCTGGTTTATTAATAATAATAACAATGTAAAAAAAATAACAGCCACTTAATATCTCTATTTTTGTGTTTGCTTCAAAGGTTTTTTCGTTGTTTTTTGAGTGCTTCGTTGTGTGGACTCGTAATCGTAGCCCTCTGTGAAGTTTCAGCAAGCACAAAACTCGGGGGGGGATATGTATAAACAATCAAGAAATAAGTGAACACATTGTGTTGTTTTACTTGGTACAAAATGTGTTTTTTTGTTGTTGTTTTTTTACTCACTCTGGAGACTCTCACCTGTACTAACATATTCACACGTTATTTGCCAAATGTCCACGTTTTTGCACATATATTTAGAAACTCAAACACACACACACACACACAGCTGTGGCATATGGAACAGTTTATCTAATAGTGTTATTTTTATTTCTTGTTCTTTCCTCATGCCCTATTAGCCACAGTCTTTTCTTAGGAACACCAGAGAGGGGAAAACGGAAAATCCGTTATTATGATTTTTTTTTTTTTTTTCTTGACCTAGGGTTTATTTTATTTTGTTTTTTATTTTTTTTGTCAAAAGAGTCTGGCCTTGAAGTACAAACCACATCAACAAATCACTAAACACTACAAATTTAAAAACGCAACAACATTAACCTACCGGAAGAGGTAGGTACCAATCATCGCTGATTAGACAATGGTTGTCAGTTGGCTTTTGGATGGGAAATTTAGGGATTAGTCCTGAGCATGTCCTGACTCAAAATAATATTGGATAATGGCAGCTACAGCTACAATTGGGTCACTGGTAACATTTCAAAAATGTGCTACAGGCAGAATAACTTGTCTAATCAGCAATGTCTCATGTTTCCCACTAGTACCTACGTCTTGTGACAGGTTCATGTCATTGTGTTATTTAATTTGTCGATGTGGTTAGTAATTTGTTGATGTGGTTAGTAATTTGTTGATGTGGTTTACACTTCAGGGCCACCGTTGTAAACTAATGACCCCCAAAAACATACACTCACAGCAGGCCTGCTCTCTTTCAGTCATACTCATTTATCTCTTATTTTTCTTCAATCTGACATAGACGGACAGACAGACAGATGTAAGAACGAATGAAGCTAAAATAGAAAAACCATGCAGAGCTGTGTCAAATTGCAGTGATACGGTTTCATTGCCTTCCCTTTTTAAGATTCATTGACCAGCCGTCCTCCATCCACCGCTCACACGTCGTGACTGATCAGCTCCGATTTGTGTATAAGGATTAAATTCCTCACATTTGTGTGTCACTCCCAGTGGAGAAAAAGACTATGGTTTTAATGAGTTGATTCTGAAATAAAGTTAGCTGCTGTGTCTGCGGGTGCGTGAGTTAGCTTGTGTGCGGATGTGGCAGAAATGGGTCTTGATACGAGGCGTGGAGTTTGTGGTCTAAAAGTGTTTTGCTTTTTTTTTTTTCATCTTTGCCTTATTAAGGAGAAAAGTTGATGAAAAGTGTTTTAATATTAAAGTCTAAGCCAAACCGTGGGTGTACAGTCAATGTGTCATTTATGAGTCTGGCAGAGTTTGGTATTATCCTCTTCCGTACATCTAAGCTAATGTGCAACTTTTTGGAAGCAAGTTTTTTAGACTTACTGCATTTTAATAAGTTCAGGTCAAAATTTGTGTGTACAGTAACGTGCCTTGTGTCAGTTTGGCAGACTTTAGATGTCTCACAGTTTCCCTCCATTTTCACATATGCTAAGCTAGGCTAATGTACAATCTTTTCAAGGAAGTCTAATTTTTAGTTAAATTTTTGCTGGATGAGAAACAAAATCTGAGAAAAAACTTTTGCGATAATAAATTAAAGCCTAAATTTGGGTGTACAGTAAATGCTGAAGTTTAGTTGTTGGTAGTTTTCCACGTTCTTGTGCTCGTAGTTCCACTCTAGTGTCTACATCAGGGTAGGCAACCCTGGTCCTCGAGTGCCACGATCCAGTATGTTTTACTTGTTTCCCTGCTCCAACACACCTGATTCAGTGGTTAAATCACCTCTTCCTGTTCTGCAGAAGCCTGTTAATCACCCATTGATTCAAATCAGGTGTGTTGGAGCAGAGAAGCAAGTAAAACATGCAGGATGGTGGCCCTCGAGGACCAGGGTTGCCCACCCCTGGTCTACAGCTTTCGTTTTAACCATTGGTGGCGACGATGCACTTATTTGTTAACTGTCTATTCCAAACTCAAGAAGAAGGGACAAAGTTCAAGTGATTTCTCACCCGGAACTTTGCGCGGTTTCCGTGTTCTTGTAGTTCCTGAGTGACAAATTATTCGAACACTGAATGGAGCAAGTCTCTTTACACAGTATTTGCAAAAAAGCAACATGCTCGTGGGTTGACCCTTGGTCTTTTTCTTTTTTTTTGTCTGTTGTATCTTGGGCACCACCGTTTTAGATACAGGAACTGCAGCGCAAACACAAAAGCTGGGCTGCACACGCTAGTCCGCTGAGGGGGGCTGGTGGACATTAGTGGACAGGGAAAGATGTCAAACTTTCCGTCACGGGCAGAGCAGACATGAGAGGCATGAACAAGCACGTTTCCTCCCTTAAAACTTATGCATTTCTGTTTATGCTAAGCCAGTCTAATGTGCATCTATTTGCTCATACTGGAAGAGGTTTTAAAGCTTTTGAATGTAAATCTGTGGTTTATTTAGTCCTGTATGGTTATAGTTTGACCTCATTATGTTCGAAACACTAACATGTTTTTGCCTATGTGTAAAACACAGAGATAGGCTTGTACGCCGACCTCGAAACAGATGCTCCCAAGCTGCTGCACTAAATTGTTTTCAGAGGCTTTGTGAAAATGGCTTCCTTCAGCACGAATGCTCTCTTTAGCAGCTCTTCAGTCGGCTTCTTAACCTCAGTGTCGCCATTGATTTTCCGCCGGCGTCAGCCTGCCGCATCCCCACAAGGATTTTTACCTGCAGTCCCTGAAAGTTTGTTATGAATAAAACACTGTCTTGGTGTCAATGACAGGCTTTCTTCTTCAGACTTGAATTAAGAGTTGATTAAAAACGCACCAGGAAGTGAGTCTTCCAGCGAAATGTGCGGAAAGCGTCTAAAAATACGGCCGATCTTGCGTCGCGTTAGTTTTGGTCGCTTCGTAAAGAAAGCTGCCCCTCACATTCCAACATGTGAGGGCACCGTGAGGGCAGGAGCTCCCTGCTCTGCCTGATGTTCATGTGTGTAATTTTCTATTTCGCAGCCACGTGGACACACTGTGGTTCCACAGAGCTGTTGTGCCTCATCATATTCGGCGCATGGTCTCCGGAGCTCCGTTTGCCGGGGTGCTGCTGCACGTTTGTCAGGCTCACACCGTCTGCTACTTTTACTCCGTTTCATGTTTCGTATCTTTTATTGCGACTGCATGTGGGCCCGTGCCATTGTGTTTTTCTTTGTGTCTGCATCCATGCGAGAGTGCATTAGCTTGCGTGCGTCTTTATCTCTTTGTGTCTGAATGGATGGGTGTGCATTTGTTCCTGCGCCACCGGTGTGTATCTTTATCTTTTATGTGTCCTTGATTTTATGTGTGTGTGTGAGAGGGTTTGCCTTTGTCTGAGTGTTTTGTGACTGTATCCCCTTCAGTCTTATTAATTTTATATATATATATATATATATATATATATATATGTGTGTGTGTGTGTGTGTGTGTGTGTGTGTGTGTGTGTGTGTGTGTGTGTGTGTGTTTGTTTCCACTTTTCTTTGACAGACAGAGATGCTGCTAGACTTTATTAAGAAATTTTACAAGAATCTCTGCTGAGTTTGGTTAAGATTAAATTCCGCACAAAACGCTCACAAGAGTGACTCACAAAGTCAGTGTGGTTTTGCGAAAGAGTGTTGGTGTGTGTCTGTGTGTGTGAGTGGGGGTGTGCACTATAACAGACAGACACACGAGTTTTAACACCACAGCACATTTACACCTATTCTATTGTGCATTGTGCGTCACACCTCAGGCGCAGACACAAGACATGTCAGACACACACACACACGCGCACATAAACACACAAATTTTGTTATTAGGACCCCCATCACCACTCGCGGGAGCGCCGTCTTTCCAAAACAATTGTTTCTTCCCTCGGAAAAACACGGCACTGTTTCTGGAAATGTTTTCATCTCTACAGAAAGACACACACACAAAAAAATATATAAATGACCCTAATGAGAAGTAACTCCGCCGGGCATGTGTGTGGCGCTGTAACGCTACCACGAATAAACAGACACACCATAAACTGGGAAGAAGACGCGGAACAGCCATAAACGCGAGGAGAAAAAGACGAACTCGGGATCCTTTTTGCGGGCTGACAACGAAGCGGAGCGTTGTGTTTTTGCAGAACGTCGTTCCCCCTAAATTAGATCCTTGTAAGGATTTCTTTTAGTTTTAGTTCCGCACTGCTGTTCGGAAGGACACGTCTTACACGGACATTTAGGAGAGTGAACCAAACTACAAAATGAAATCTAGTTTTATGCTAATATTTCTTTATCTTTATTATGTGTTTTTTGAAAATCTCTTCCAAGAAGGAACCCGTTCGTTTTCTCGATTGAATTGTCATTTTGTGACGTCACGTGCCGTGGCCGGTGAAATTCCCTCAACCTTTCAAAACTGAGCCGGATTGGCTGTTTCCCTGCTCCCAGTCGTCACGCAAAGGTAACCTCCCCGTCACCTGGCTTCGGCTCCATAATGTACGTGGTGTGCGCGCAGATGCGACAGCGGCAGCCGCCCTCTGATCTCGTCGAGGGGAGCCAAGACGCGCCGACCCCAAAGTGCCGACTTATACCTTCAAAGAAAAAGTGAGTCATCAGTCGCGCGGCACCGGGGGGAGCTAAATAGGCTGGAAAAAGTGAGAGACGACGAGAGAGATGGGGAAGCTCGGCGAGTGGCAGAGAGGGGAAAAGATGAGAGGCGGAATGAAACAAACGGCAGGGTATATTGAGAGTAAGAAAGCCCGAGAAGAATCCAAGATGATAAAAAGATGGGAGCGAATGTGTTGAAGACCAAAATAGCCAGGCAGGCAAATAAAAAAAAAACTTTCAAGCAGCTCTTGTTATCCCCAGAAGCTTTCTGACTTCATACATGGTGACCACAGGCCTCCTCTGCACTCCATTTATTGTCGGGCTTTATTTGATTTCTCCACAGCACTGTCGTTCTCCCTCCTCCAATCCATTTTCTGCCAACCAGACACCCAACCACTTTTGTTTTTCCACTGCAGCAACAAAATCGCCCGGCTCTTCCCACTAACCTTGCCTTAAAGGGGCAGGCAGCGCTCCTCTTCCTCCTCGCCTTCTCTACTTTTAACCGAGTCGTACTTCAGAGTGAACTTTCAATCTACTTCTGAGTGTGAAACGTTGCCAGTTCGTGCCGAGCTGTGTTTAATGTAAAAGTTCCGGCGTCGAAATTACCCGCTCCATTGACTTTTTTTGTAAACGAAGGGATTGGAACCCATGCTTCCCTTTTCAGCATCTCAGCGTGGGTCCTAACTTTTATATATAGGGTGATAGAAAAGGAAAGAAAAAAAAACAGACTTTAATGCATAGCAATTTGCATTAGCATGCTGCCGGTCTGTCTATAAAGTCAGCCCTCCGCTGGGTTTTTTTTGTGTGCGCAGATGTGGCTTCCATTTACCAGACCCAAGACTTTTTTTCTTAGGTTTTTTTTTTCCCCCTCCCATCTTTAATTGACTGCTGAGCTTTTGATTCAAGCGCTGACAGCATTTGTCAGCTACCGACAAGCTTTGCATTTATTTGCAGGCAGGTTTCGCCACCGTTGATGTTATTCAAAACAGTCTGCAATTTAGGACGCTTGATGGAACACGGAAAAAAAAAAAAAAAAAAAAAAGCTTTCCGGTGACAAAAGCCGTGAAAAAATTACAACTCTTAGAAGCTGATCTTCGTGACTTGGTAAGAATCAGAAGATTTACTCGTGGCTTTATTTGTGATTGATATATATGTTTTGTACAGCTACAAAATGTCAGTCTAGGACTCCAGAGCGCTTTAGAGCTGCTAACCCAGCCAAAACCTGAAGTCAAGTGTCACTTTTATTCTTTATTATTTGTTACGGGATGATGAGAAGGCAGCCTCTGACAGCTCTGAAGAGAATAAAACCCATCCTGTTGTTCTTCTGCTGATTATCTGGCAGAGGCTTTTGACAAGCTTTGACATTCTGCAGCCCCACACCAACGATCCTAACCTCTTTGTTCCCTAATCCAACTTGAAAGAGATAAGTCAGCCTTACAACATTACACGGAAAAATCCTTCCGCCCACACCGAGCGGCTGCAGCAGCCGCATTTAACAGGTTGCGTTCCGATTTAACAAGGATTTTTACTGTCCATTACTGCACCGTTGACTTCAGTTTGGATCAAATTGGAAATGGATAAGCGGAGAGCGGAGAGCTTCTCCTGGTCTCCCTGTGGTCCAGACGGTTTGAAGCACGCTGAGCGACTATCTTTCAGGCACGCCAGGATCCAAGAAAGATCACGATGTAATTTGTGTCGGTAGTGTCGGTCTCTGCCTGCCGCCACCCTTTCGTTACCATTGATAGAAACCTACAGGAGTACGTGCACGCGTGAAGGTGTGATAGTGAAGAAGGTGGCGCTCCTTCACCCTGGGAGGATGCACCGCAAGTGACAGAAACGGGAATGTTTTGGAGCCTCGGAAGGTCCGAGCTGCATAAAAGCCGCCGCTCCGATGCACGCAAGGCTTCTGTAACCGAATCAAACAGCGCTGCTGAGGTGGAAAGGACAAAGTGCTTCTCAACCAAATGGCGCATGTGGCACGACTTGGAGCGAAGGGTGAAATCCACCAGCTGACGTGCTCCACCCCCCACCCCACCCCACCCCCACCCCCACCCCTACCCCTACCCCTAACCCTAACCCTAACACT
>NC_051430.1:8884160-8906471 GCF_001649575.2 Kryptolebias marmoratus | reverse complement strand
CCCCCGGCGCTCTCGCACGGCTTGTGTCGAGTCCCGAAAAGGTCCCTGTCTGCTTTCTACTCTGCTCAAAGTCTCTTTATCCTTGGCGTCTTTGTTACGACGTGGCAGCCATCGAACATATACCGAGTTTCTAACGCTTTCCTTTTATTCTCCCAGCCTTGCTGTAGTAAACACACTCTGTTACGTAAGTCGGCCCCAAAAGAGAGAGCGCAGCCCCTCGTGTTTATTTAATTAAGAACACTCTTGTCGATAGGCAGTAGCAGGCAGCATACAGAGGCTTCTAGCAAAAACTGAAACAAATTCAAGGCCTATCGTTTCTTGAAGGAAGCCATATTGCCTTCTGCCACTCTGTAAACTAAAACGCTGCCTGTAATAGATGCGCTCAGACACTGGCAAAAACAGTGCTGCTCGCCTTTCGGCAACAGGGGATAAATATAAAGTTGAGGGAAGATCTGAGCTCATGATTAAATGTTGCATACTTCACAGAGCAACAGAAATCTTTAAATTATTGAGCCTGAACTGTTACATTTCCCCTTGTTTGGAATTAATATAAGGGGCGAGATTTAGTTGAAATAAACAAATGTTGCTCAGCTGCTGATGTAAGGTCGCCAAAGTTTGAACTGCTGCTTCACTGAGCGTAAAGAATCCATATGATAGTCTGGAGTTTTTATGTTGGCTGCAGAGGGGTTCAGTTTTCTTCACTTCTGTCCCATGGTTCAGGCTAACACCTGAGACGTCAACAAAGCGAGGTAAGGGCGGTTTAACCACCTCGGCTTCCTGTTTCTGCCCCGTGACGTATGGACGTGTTGTCACGACCCACACAAAGACGGGAACAAAACCCGTGGAAGTCTGCCTCGCTGCGTCACAAACGCCGAAGAGCGTTTCTGTGGACCTTTCCCTAATTGCGTCTCGTGTTTTTCCACATTCATTAGGCAGCGGAGTCACCCTCTCTCGCAGATCAAATTAAAACCCCACTTCCAGAGAAGAGGAGGCTCACCTTTTTTCGAGTGCTCGGAAAGTCTTTTTTTATTTTTTGTTCTTCTTTTTTTTTTTCTAATTATTCATCACAAGCTCTGCAGAGCACGGCAAACATAACGCAGGAGATGAGCAGAGACATAAGTAAAAACACGGCTTTGATGCAGATTTTAGCTCTCCTCCTCCTCCAGCTCGCTCACACACACACACACTCGCACACACACCTGTCCTCCTCCCTTAAACGTATCTCCTGGAGAACCATCCCTCTCCTCTGCTGTCAGTGGGAACAAATGAGCCGCAGCATGTTTCTTAGAGTGTGTCTGCGCCGGTGTGCGCCGGCCCCAACTTCCTGTTTGCCTGGTCCTTTCCCGCTCGAGGTGCTTCCACCCAAAAAATTACACTCGAACGTGCACACACACTCACACACACACACACACACAGGGGAGTGCACACGCCCGCTCAGCACCGTTACCCTCTGACAGATCACTGACATGCTGTCTCCTGGCTGTGCTGCAGAGTGTGTGTGTGTGTGTGTGTGTGTTTGTGTGTTACAGACACACACATGCACACACCCCCTACTGTGTCAGTCTGGCAGTTGTCATTTTTTAAGGAGCTAAGGAAGGGAGGGGGCATGGAGGGAGGGCGAAGGCCTTGATGTGAGTGTGTTTGTTGTCAGGGGGGTTATTAATAAAGATGACCTCACTGCTTCTGAGGGTGTGTGTGGTTTTATAAGCCTTCTTTGCTCTCTCTCTCTCCCCGACTCGTCAATGTTGTCAAATAAGTAATATTTTAAGCAAACAAAAATATTTACGCCTTTATATAATTCTCTCTGCCCTTACTTTCTCCCTTTGGAGTTTGGATTTTGTTTTGGGAGATTTGTAACGCATCTCTGCTTTCCGCGGATGGATGCGAGTTCATTCGCGTGGCCTGTGTGTGTGTGAGTGTGGGTGGCCGTAACGGGGGATAATCCTTCATGATATAATTCTTTTGTGTCTCAGCGTGCGTGGATGTGATTATGTGCTTCATTATGTCAGGCTAAACAGGTTGAGTCCTCTGCTCGCGTGTGCACAGAGGTCAGTCGCCTGCTGTGTACGTGCACGTGCGCACGTGCGTGTGTGTGAGGAAGAACAGATGTTCTCAGAAGAATAGAAACATGAGTCATTTCCTTTAAAGAGCTGTCCGTCATCACACCAGCGCAACTTTGGTTAAGCAGCTGAGGTCCAGTTTAATCCCATCAGACACACACACACACACACACACTCCTCTGGTGGTCTGATAGTTTAGATATAGCAGGATAAGTACTTCTGTCTCTTTTAGTCCGTGCTTTTGCTCTGTAGAATATGGATTCTGGTGAAGGATCGGTGTGTGAGAGAGCAGGGCAAATCCGATTTTCCCACTCCCATCTAAAGCTACGCCCGCCGTGCTGTTCTGTGTGAGTGTGTGTGCGTGTGTGTTAATGACACGGACTGATGCGCAGATTTCTTTATTTAAAAAAAAAAGGCAGCTCTTAAATTAAATTCAATTGCCCACCGCCTTCCATGCTGCCGAGATCATCCCCTGTTGAAAAAAACAAACAAAAAAAAAAGGGTTGGGAATCGTAGCAAGTCGTTTGTAAAACCTGGAAGCTAACGTTACGTGTGATCTCGTGCGACATTTCAAGATGAGTGCGTGTGTGTGTGTGTGCTGGGAATGACTCTTAGCTACTACCGTGTCAGATTTTAGCTGAACGTTTGTAAAATGATTATACGTTATTGCAGTTTTCGTGATGCCATCTTAAATTAGATTGACTCCAAAAGTTGATCGGTTGTAGATGGACGTCCTTATTAAATGTAGCCATAAATACGTGGTTTGGTAATAGATAGACACACATACGCATACGCACACTCTGAGATGTAAGCAAAAGCGCTACAACACACTTTGCTTTTCGGTGGTGGCGATAATTAAAGCTCCGTCACTGTAGAAAATCATTTCTGCTTTGCTTCTACAAACCGGAGATTTCTATAATCTTAGCAGGTCTCAGCAGAAACAGCCTTTTGTCTCTCCCAGCTTGGCGAACAACAAGAAACGTTGTTGTTGTCATGGTACGTCTAACGTCCTCATCAGCTTCTAACCAAACGGAAACCGTTGTCTTAAACAGTGCGTTCGGTTTATCTACCGCACGTTGGGCCAAATGACGACACGAGTCCCTTCCTGAGAACTGTGCAGACAAAAGGAAACGGACCCAGCTCCTGACCAAACACATACAGTCCAGGTCATTCTATTCAGTACAACCAGAGTCAGTGTAATAGTTCTTACAAAATGCTAATTTGTAAATAAAAGACTGGTTGTCCGGCGAAGGAAGCCAATGGATTGCTTTGGATCTTCATCCATTTGTCTTGATAGGACAGTGAGGTGGAAGAGTTCCTTTAGTCCTTCTGGGTTTATCTGCTGAACATGATCAACAAAAGAGCTGAAACATACACACATATGTATATATATATTCATATATGAATGTTTGTGTTTTGCTGTGTCAGTGTAACGAGAAGGCTGTGCAGTTTGTACATGACTCAAATAAATCTGTCAATATTACCCAACTGACTGAGACGCAACTGTGATAAACTCAGTTACAGCATGAACTCAATATATTTGATGTTTTGCTACGTTAGATTCATTTTTATCCAGTATTATAGATACATTCCTGTATTGTGTTATTCTAGTCTTCTTGTAAACGTTTTTTTTTTTTTTCATTTCAAAGCTGATTGAGAAGGAACCAGGAGAAGTTTCTTTGTTCGAAGTTGTGTGAACAAATAAGGATGATCTAATTTGTTTAGCCTTGGAGCTCCCGCGTGTGCTCGTCTCTTAGGTTCTCGAGCTGGAGCCTGGAGGGACGAGCCAACTGAGCAGTGGGGCCTCCCCAAGGGTCTGTGGGTTGCCATGGAGGGGAGGTGTTTCCCTGCCGTCTACCCAATCGCACTGAAGTCTGAGGTCATTGAAGGCATCATGGACTGTTATGGCCCCTTTCCGTGGGCTCGGCTCGGCACACTAGGGTCGACCCAGCCCACTTTCAGCGGGCTTCTTAGAACCTTAAAGTTCCAGGCGAGGTGAGCTGAAGGTTTGACATTATAAGCCTTTAGGCCATTGATTGGCCAGAGAGCGACGTTGTATGGTAAATGGCGTGCACTTTTATAGCGCTTTATCAAGTCCAAGGACAACAAAGCACTTCAAACTACAATCAATCAACAACCCATTCATCCACTGATGGTGGTAAGCTACATTGTAGCCACAGCTGCCCTGGGGCAGACTGACAGAAGTGAGGCTGCCATCACACCGGCACCACCGAGGCCTCAGCAAACGCTACGACAATCGTAAAACGGCCTCCGAGAAATTAGATAAACACACAAACGTGTAGATGTGATACACATGTGCACACATTAAGCTGCGGACATCAACAACCTCCAGCAGGAATATGGATGAAGTACACTTTTAGAAGAATACGCACATTTATACTAATTGATCACATATATTCCCCTTTACCTCCAGCTCCGTCAATAATCCCCCACCTACACATCTATGCTGGGCTTCCTGGTTATTTGCTATTTCAGCTGCTGCTCCGACCCTCGGCTGGTTACATTTAGCGGGACAGACGGCCGGGGCGCAGTGAGAGTAAAGCTAATGAGAGAGGATATCCCTGCCTCTGGTTATTACACCGGAGCAGCAGCAGCAGAAGAAGAAGAAAAATCCCACTCCCTCTGACCTTGTTGAGTCTCTGAAACGGCGGACCGCTTTAAGAGGCGCCGCTTGTTTATCAAGTCTACTTCTTTGCTGGTGGCTGCCCGTGTTCTTCGAGGCCCACGCAGGAGCTGAATTGTCCTGCCACACACACACACACCCGTCGTGGGCAAGGGCCTCCTTCAGGGTAGGTGTTAGGACACACCGCTTTGTGATTTCTGTAGGGCTCAATCAAATTTATTGACAGGTCCAAAACTGTGAAACACAGAAGAAAATTGCAGCTGATAGGGTGATGTGTTTGCTGCCCGTGTGTGTGTGTGTGTGTGTGTGTGTTCGTTCGTCTGTCTGTCATGTCAAGTTCAATAACTCATCAACCACTGGACAGGTTTTAATGAAATTCTCAGAAAGTTTCTTTTACCTCTAAGTCAGAGCTTGGATCTGGGGTTAATGTCAGACCCGACCTAACCTGGTTGCAGTCGTTTTGTTTTTTTTTTCTTCTTTTTTTCGTACTTTGTTGTTTCTTCTTTTCTTCTTTTTTCCGCAGCTTCTCATTTACGAGTCGACCATTTTGGATACTGAAGTCGAGGCTAGTCAGAAATGAAAAAATAAATAAATTTGGAACTCCCCTTAAAATTCGGCAATAAATATTGGCGCCCATTCCTCCAGCCTTTAAATGAGATTTCGGCTCCGTTGCTCGGACTGCATCGCTGGTTTCAGCTAAAAGGCACGACGCACAGTTCTGTGAGTTGACCTAGCTGGACGTACACGCAGCCGGACATGACAAGCTCTGCGCGGCTTTTCGAGCTGCGGTTGCCGCGGTGACTTTACGAGCGTATAATTCTTCCCGTGCCATTTAAAACGCGCCTCTCCTCGGTGCTCAGCACGCCAGTTGTTGACTTCATTTAAATGTCATTTTTCTGCTATGGGAGCAGAAATATGTAAGTTTAGTTTAGGTTATTTACCGTAACAGAATTAATGAGAAATCTAAGAAAAACAGCAAACCTGCAGACGGTCGAACCCAAAGCATTAAAGGAGCAGTTCAGATGTTTCGAAGCGAGGTTCTGATGAACCTTATTACTTTACCGGCAGTCGGCTGCTCTTTGAGCTACAGCGTGGAGGGAAAAGTTTAATACTTTCAGCTTTTTGCCTGCCTTGGAACAACTCTGATCTCATGTGGGTGTTTATAAATTAAATAGCGTTTCCCGTAACAACGTTTTTTGAGATTTTGTTTGCCGTCAAAAGGCGAAGGCAGGCGAGGATGTTTGTGCCCGTGTCTGTGCGGCCGTGTTTGTCGGCAAAGGGTTTTAAGAACCACGATTCAAATTTTATCGAAACCTTCGGGAAGTAATCGTCA
This sequence comes from Kryptolebias marmoratus, assembly GCF_001649575.2. NCBI lineage: Eukaryota > Metazoa > Chordata > Actinopteri > Cyprinodontiformes > Rivulidae > Kryptolebias > Kryptolebias marmoratus. The sequence continues at coordinate 8,900,434 of NC_051430.1, read as the reverse complement.
GATGGTCATTTTCAGCTGTTTACCTTTTAGAGTCAGTCCAATTCAATATGTCTTAGTAAACTCAAAAAGTTGCTTCAACTCAGTGAATTTTACACATGTGGTTTTAAAATTTGGTGTGGTGGTAGCCGAGAGTCACTCGCAACACCTGCTTTAAATACTCCTCATTGCACGAGATCTTTGCTTTCAACTTTAGCATCAACCGTTGAAGTCAGCTCTGTTTGTCTGTTAGCAAAATATCTCATGAACCAGTCAACAGATTTCAACGAAACTCTCGAGAGATAATCATTATATGCACATCTTCAGCTGATTACTGTTTAGAGTCAGTCCGATTTAAAATGGCTGCCGCAGCTAATTGGTATTATCCAACACAAGGAAGCACACAACTCAGTCACTTTTACAGACTTTGAGCTAACATTTGGTGTGGTGGTAGCTGGGAGTCATTCCCGACACATACCCTGAGCGCGAACCAATTCCACCACCTATCTGCCTAAAACTTCAGCATTAGCTGTTGGCATCAACCCTGTTTGTCTGTTATTAACATATCTCATAAAACACTGAACCCTTTCTAATGAAACTGTCACTTAATGCACATCTACAACTGATTGAATTTTGGAGTCAACCCAGTTCAAGATTGCTGCAACAGCCAGCACACCTTAGGCAATACAAAAAATGGCTATAATCTATTATTCAAGGCGCTATCTACTGCAGGTAAGATATTATTTGTTTAAGCACTTTGCGTTATGAAACACGCTGGGTTTTTATCAGAGAGTACCTCAGCGGGAGCCGTTTGTTTGGCTTTATGCCTCCCACGAGACAAATATTGGGATGAATCTCCGAACCCGCCCTGGGGCTGAGCCGGCGCTTTACCGTCACATCCTCCCACTCATGTGAACCACCGGTTCGCACACACACACACATGCACACACACTCTTGAAATATAATATCTCTTGAAACACCGGATGGGTTTTGATGGAACTCTCAGAAAGTAAATATTGGTTGTCCGCCTACAACGGATTTACTTTTGGAGTCAACCCAATCCAAGATGGCTGTCATAGCTAATTAACATTTGGAAACAAATAATCAGCTATTATAAAGTCAATTTTGCAGACACTGAGCTAGAAACTTATCACCAATCTATCCCCCGAGCGCTACAGATTGTTCAAAGTCTTTGGGTTGTCTGTTAGCAAAATATCTCATGAACTGGCACACAGATTCTAATGAAATTCTCAGAAAGGTATTATTGAATGCGCATCTACAACTGAATAACTTTTGGAGTCGACACAGTTCGAGTTGGCCACTACAGGCAACTGAGCTTAGCAGACACAAACATAGCTATAGCTTAGTGATTTTTTACAGAGATTGAGGTAAAAGTTCATGTGGTAGTAGCTGAGGGTTATTTCCATCACACAGGCCCACTATAAGTGCCAAATGGTTGATTTTGAAATCCTAAGCCTTTAACTTTACCCAGCTTTCTTCCAAAGAACACTTATTCAAATTGAAGAGAAACGGCCCTGTTTCCCGTTTCTTTTGGTTCTGACACAAAGCAATCACGGACGTGTTGTTCGAAAATGTGAGACTACTTCATGTGCTCCTTCTTCGGCTGAGCTCGCACACCAGGTGCAGCTCGGTGTTTTGCGTCCACCGGGGGCTCCTGTGGGTTCTGGCACGGCGAGAATAATAATCAGAGCTCCTCAGCCCGAGCCAGCATGAGATGCCAGCGGCGATGACGCAGGCCCTGCGCTTCACACAGGAAACGAGCGGATGATAGTAGAAGAGTCCCACTTCACCGAGGGTGGGGTGGGGGATGGGGGGGGGGGATTAAAAATCACAATCTCTTTATCTGTCAGTACCCAACAAATGTTGTTGTTTCTCTGTTCCTGCTCTTCAGAGCGCGGCGATGACAGAAGTTGAAAGCGCTCGTTTAGACGTGGCAGAAACTCTGCGGCTGCGATGTGTCTGACTGCGTCAGACGTTTGTCACTGTCCTCTGAAAGAAGCACAACAACAACAAAAACACAAACACACAGTGTGTGTTCAGCAGCGTCTGCGGCTGTATAACAGGAATGGTAAATTCCACAGCTGGACACCTCATGGGTCAGGTGTGATCACTGTTGATTTCAAGGTTGATGGAGCCAAAGGTCAGTCACAGATGACCTTGTGTTTTACGTATGCAACCATGTAACCGAGGAAAATTAAACTGCACAGTTGGACACCTCTTAGGTCAAGGGTGATCACCATTGATTTCAAGGTCATTGGGTCAAAGGTCAACATCACAGCTGACCTAGTGCTCTAACTCTGCAGCAGTGTAATGTAGGAATGTCAAACTGCACAGCTGGACACCTCATGGGTCAAAGATGATGCCTGTTGATTTCAAGGTTTGTGGGGTCAAAGGTCAAGGTCACATGTAACCCCCTTAGTTAAAAACCTCTCTGCTCCTACATGTGACCCTTTTGTTTTCTCAACCAAGGAAATTCTGTTTCTGGTTGTGTCCGTTGGTTTGTTTGTCTGTCTGTTAGCAAAGATCAGGTAAAAACTGATGAACAGATTTGGAGGAAATCTTCAAAAAATGTTGGGGTTGTCCCAAAAAATAATGGTGGTGATCCAGATTATGATTCAAATTGTACTATATTTGAATCACCCTGTGGCCTTGGTGGAGGTTTGCGCTCTCTGAGTGCTTCTGGTTGGTTTTCTTTTTTTGGTTGTCTCATTATCTAAAGCAAGAAATGCACATATTCTGTTGTTCGCTACAAGCTACTACAGTTTAATTATCCACCATTTTTCAAACATTCTGTATTCTGTTATTATTATATTATTATTAGAAAAAAAACCATTTTAATTTTTAAGTAAAAAAAATACTAAACAAGTGCAGCAAATGATGATATAGCCTTTTAGTTGCTCATGCTAGTTTTGGCTAACTTAGCTCATGCTAACAAAAGAGCTTGAGTTACATTAGGGATGCTCTGGGTTGGTTTCTTTTTTTTTCTACTCAACAAATGGATTACATTCCAGGGTTCACATCGCCTCTAATGGGTTTTAATTTAATTTTTATAGTTTTATCTAATTTATATATTGTTACAAAAGGCTTTTAGGGCTTCTCTAACACCTGCTAACCGTCTCGAGTTTGTGAAGTCAGCGCACAGCATCTGTGCAGGGACGACACTTGAGTGGTCGGGTTAGGAAAAGTGAGATTACCTCAAGTTTGTTCCTTGTTTTATTTTTTGGGTTCTGAAGCTGCTACAGAATTAGAATAATCAACCAAAATAATCACAGTATGCTACATAACCCAGGCAGTTGACTTGATGTTTAAAATCATGGCCGATGTACCGGAAATATGCTTAGATGTTACGATTGTTTTTATTTTATACATATATTAGCTAATGTAGCATTCTTTCATACCAGTATGATATGTCTGAGAAAGAATTGTTTCATAAGCCTGTAAGAAAATATAAAACAGGCCTACTATTTGGCTAGCTGTTAGCTTCCGGGCTAAGTTAACAGCTTTTTCCTTTTTCCTCATGTTCCACGCTCTATGTCACGGCTGGTAAGGTATCAACTATTCATAACTATTTGACAGAACAAACATCACTTCAAAAAATGACCAGGGTATCTCTTTAATACACCAGCTGCGCCGATACTGTGTTTCAGACACGATCGCCGTCCGTGCAGGAGTAGGAACGGGGATATTTCCCGCTCTTGAGCCGAGCAGGAAGAAGACGAATGTCACTCTGTGTGCTCTTCCATCAGTCGTGGCATGGTGTTCACTGAATAACCGATTCTTCCCAGGGACTATTGACAACCCTCATGAGGGATCTTGGTAAAAAAAAATTGACTCTGTCGTGCCGTCATGCCGATGATGGCCTCAGTGAAATGGCGACCTTCCTAATTTCAGGGGGTGACGCTCACATCTTCGTCGACGGGCTGCATCGGAGTTTATATAAGCGAGTCGGTCTGAAAAAAAGAACACTTTTCACAAGTGATAGAGATGGCTTCAGTGTCTGACTTTTTACAAGTCCTTTCGTTATAGTGATGATTCCTCCGCTGCTCAGATCTCCCTCTGACTTTGGCCAGATGTTCAACAAGATAAAGTGTGTGCGCCCAAAACCCAGATCAGCCAGATTTTTGGGGGGATGGGAGATGAGGGGGTAGGAGGACTGCTTCCCTCTAAGAGAGACTGGCAGGCATTTTGCTGGACTTCATTGCCACATGCCTCATCCAATTCTGGTACTGATTAGAGCTTGCCGCCGCTGGCGCTCAAAACGCCGCCTCGCCATCTTACCGGGCAGTGCTTGGCACGTGCTGAAAGGCCCTCCACCCCCCCATCTTTACACGAGATTAGCATCCCGTCGCGGCGTCTCGCGCGGGCTGATCGTAAGGACATTGTCGGGGTAGAGCGCCACTCCTTTTATCTTCTTCCTCGACGCAGCGATTAGTTGGTGGAGGCGGTGCGCCAACCTGGACGGTGTCAGGAATCAATTAAGGTGCTCGTTTTTTTTTTTCTGAAATTGAAATTCGACAGAGAAGGCTCGTCGGCAAACATGTCGGCTGAAAGTCAAGTGTTGCTCGCACACACGTGGCCGTGTACAACGCCCCCCCCCCTCCCACGCACACACACACACACACACACACACACACAAATTAGCCGTATTTGTTTACAATAAGTATGCAGATGATTAGCTCAGGAAGTGCTGTTTCAAACCGTTAGTCATCGCTGATTCACGAGCGGCTGGCTGGCATCCACGCAGCCACTCAGTGTGCTGCCTGTCAAACACGCAGCCAGCCAACAGCTGGAGGTGTGTGTGTGTAGTACAGGTGTCCTGCTTTCTAACTAGACCCTTCTGCTGCTCATCCCCTCACCACCACCATTTCTCCTTTTCCCTTTTTTTTGGGGGGCTTCAAATGTGACCGATTGTTGATTTAAGCGTGTGTTCGCGTGGAGCTGGCTGCCGAGTCGCTCTGGATAAAGCTGACGGAAAGCTGAGGTCTGGATGACTTACTTATTTAGGGGGAAAAAAAGCACCCAGCACAGTGCTGTGCTGTGCTGTCACATATTTGTGTGTGTATGTGTGTCTGAGTTCATCCAGCCCTATAGGTAACTAAGCCGGGGACAGCAGCAACATATTATATTCTTGGAGAGATTGTTTTTCTCCCTCTAAGTGAATTTCTTTCTTTTTATCTATTTATTTATTTTTTTTATATACCTGCTGCTGTTGCAGCCGAGGAGTCGCCCACCGAAGGGGTTAAACGTTCTACCAACAGCAGCCAACACACATGCGCGCGCTTTACACGTGTACTCGTATGGCGGGTTACTCAGAAGCGTTCCACATTACGTCTAAATGAACTTTCCAGGGCACAACCTAAGTCTGTTTTGAAGAGCCCGCTGTCAAATAGAGTTTCAGATTTTGAACTCGACGCGCTTTATATTTTCCCTCAGCCATCAGCGGAGGGTTTATCTCGCGCTTTGATGTTCGGGAAGCGGAGCGAGATCTTCGCTGGCTACTGAAAAAGCTACGGAGGATCAAATTAACCTTTGTGGTCTGAACAGATTCTTCTACAAATTAGAGAATAAAGACTTTTTAGCCTTTTTTTTAAAGAGTCAAAGAAAAAAAAATCCAAATATTGAATGTTTTGTCTTAACTTATTAACTTTTTCCTTTTTGTTTGTTTGTTTTTTTAACTGGTACTACGAGGCCGTCAAGCTGTTTGCGCAAATCTTTCTTAGTTTTGAAATAAACACGCTTCTCAAGGGGCTTTTTTTTCTTTCTTTCTTCTTTTGATGCACGTGCGTTAGGATGCTTTTGGGGGTCGATAAAGTTTGATGAACTTCCCAGCCGTTTCCGATCGATGAGAGTGTGTCCCGGCGTGCGGAAAGTGTAGCCGAGTTTCCAGCGCCTGCTTTATTGACGGCAGTGAATGAAGCATGGAGGTGTCGGTGTCGCCTTTGTTTGCTCCCTTCTTTGTAACGGGAGCCGGGCCTCGTTCGCTCCTGACTCTCGTTGCGCTTGGCGAGCGATTGACGTTGACCCGAATCTCAGTGGCTCTTTTAACGACGGTCGTGAGATCTGCGGGCCGGACCGCTGGGGTCCGCTAAATGTTGGGCTGTGTTCCCTTTTTTGCTGCAACAACTATTTGAGGAATCAGATTACAGGGGACACCTTTTCAAAATACTGCATTAGCAAAGGTTGATGGAACCAGCAAAAGAAAAATGCCAACGAGAATAATAGAGATTTTTCCATAAAGTTATTAACCTTAGTTGTCACAATACTTGCTTTCTCTGAAAACAAATGGAATGAATAACGGTAAGATATTTCATTAATTAAAAGCCTATAATTCATTGAAGGAACGCATATCACCCAGTTTCAAGGGTCTTTTAGAACATTTCCGCAAAATGGCTGCTCAGACCAGCTCGCCTTTTGGGCTGGTTCTGGCCATTCGTAAAACACCGATGGCTCCGACCGCATCCACACACACACACGTGCAAGCGTTCAGAAATGAAGCAAGCAGGGCGGAACCAGAAGAGGTGTGGAACAAGAACGGGCTGCCTTTACGTTCCGCAGGGCACTTTATTTGTGTGACGGGTGCCTCCTGGGCGACATTTCTCCCAAGATGGCGGATGAGCTCAGTGTCGTGATGCTGAAAATGTTTCAAATTAACGCACATCTGCTGCAGTTTGTCTTTCCGTATGCGCCAAAATGCAGCTGAAAGTGATTTTGCACTTTGTTGTTTTGGCATTTAAGGGAAAGTCGGCCTTGTCGATTGTTTTGGCTCTGTTAATGCCTCGCTTCGTGGCTACTACCACATTCAAACTTTAGCTCAGTACCTGGAAATTTGACCAAAGTAAAACCATTACTCTGTTGGGTCAGTTAGCTGCGGTGGCCATCTTCATTTGGGATGACTCTAAATACACCCAGTGGTTGATGAAGTGGTTATTTAGCTAACGCACAAACATCGTTGATGCCAACAGTTAACGCCGTTAACGTTTTAAACAAAGAGCTTGCGCAATGTGTAGCTCTCAAGAGTCTGCGTTGGGGGCGATTCTGAGCCGCTACCCCTTTCTGAGGGTTTCAGTGCAATCTGTCCGCTGGTTCAGCGTTTTGCTAAGACGAACCTTTAGTGGCTTTGGTGGCAGGCACTAATAAATTCGGCTTTCGCAAGAAGCGACTCTGATGATTCAACCTAACCGTGAGACCTGGCGCGCTCAGCTCAGCACACGGAGAGCATAATATAAAATATACAGCAGTTCCTTAAAATCTCACCCAATCTCTGCCTTATAAACCATTTAAACCTTACACCTGGATTTGCAGTAACACATTTGCATTAGTGTTTATGGACAGTAGTTGCTGAGGTGTGATATTTTATCAATCAGATATTTTTGTCTTTTATTAATGCCGCTTCGACAGCTATTTTAGAAGCACGTGTGACGGCATGATTTAGTAACAGGGTTTTTTGCACTCTGTAAATGTCTTTTTTTTAGGCAGGTAGGCAACCGTACATCGTGTCCAGGTTAGTGTAAGACTTGTCTTGATTAAAATTACCGTTTTGTCTGTGGAAAGGCAGCGGCATTTGCGATATACTTTGTTTAGAAGCTATTGATCCTCAGAGTGAGGGCCCGTCCAACTCCACTGAACCTGAATAATGGTTTGTTTCGTTGTTCTCTAACAGAATGAAGCAAATCTGTGTACACCTTCATTTATTTTCTACACCCGGCAATTTCTGGGCTCCGTCCATTTACTCCCTTTCTTTCTTTTCTCTGCCTGGAGGAACTTGTGGTTTGTTTACATCCCCTCTAAAACTCGGGGAGGAATCGTCTTCTTAGCGAAGGACAACAGCTTTGAACATTATTTAAAAGGCTGCCTTTATCGTCAGACGCACAATGAGAGTGGGACACAAGGTTAGACATCAGTCATAGTCTGGGAGGAGGGGGGGGGGACACCTTTCTCTTTGTTTAAACAGGAAACAAAGTGCTGCTCTTCATCCTTTGTTGTCAAGGTTACAATAATAATAAAAAAAAAAATCTGTTAATATTTGGGGAAACTTCAGCTCAAATCATTTCACGCTTGAGTCGTATTGCATCACATTCTGGAGCGGTCGAGGTTAAAACGTTCAAATCGGAATTTTTTGACTTTGTATTTTTTTGCGTGCGCCTGTGTGGGGAAAAACAAGCCCTTCTCCCACAGAGACATCCAAATGATTAAAGCTGCCTCGTCAGTCTCACGCGTGTGCAAACACATCGCCAGCCACCCCCGTCACTCATTACACCTCCCTCTCTCTCTCTCTCTCTCTCTCTCTCTCTCTTTCAGGCCGACGTGATCTTCATCTGAGTCAAGTGTCACTACTCAACATTCACGGAGAACTCCGAGGCGGGCGTGGAAAATAAAACCGGGAGACGAGATTAAAAGGAAAAAAAAGCACACGGGCTCGCGAGGGAGGAGGAGACGAGCAAGTAAGAAAATAAAAACAACGGAAAAGGCGGAGAAGAAAAACACAGCAATGTCTCTCTTTCTTTTTGCCTTTTTTTTCTCCTAACTCCTCTGAAACCTTCCTCAGCAAACAGCCCAGTTGGCAACGCGAATCAGAGAACTGAGAAGATAAAAGACGAGAGGAGGAGGAATGGTGGGGCGTTCGACAGGAGGGAACAAAAAATAATTTTTTTTTAAAAAAACCAAGAGAAGAAAGTGAATATGTGGAGGTAAAGGGGGGAAAAAAACACATGGGAGGAGAGGGCAGCTGTCGAAAAAAAGGGATCTGGAAATTATAGTCATTTTCAGGAACTCCCAGAAAGAAATGATTCTGCTGCGATACAAAGAAAGAGAGGAGACGTATGAGCCTTTCATGAGATAAGGGGGGGGGGAAAAAGGCCCAAAAAACTGAGAAAAAGGGATTGAATTTGGGTCGTATATTGGATTTTAGATTTCTTAGTGTTTTGTTAAGAGTGATGCTGGAGGTACGAATGTGTGCGAGCGTGCGCGCGAGGCGCTCGCGTCCTATCCTGACAGGGCATTAGCGAGTAAAAGAAAAAGGCGGCCATATTTCACCTGAAATATGGCCGCCGGGAGAAATATAAGGGCTTCAGACACAAACAAAGTCAATCGAACAGAGCGCGCAGAATTTAAAGCTTTTGGTTCACTGGGAATAAATGTTGGCACGCTCTCCGTCTTGATCTGAAGTTTAAATCAGAACGTAATGAAAGTACATTAATGAGGTTTTAGCTCGGTGAGAACTCACTGAAATCCAGCTCTATAATTTAGATGAAAGCAGCTGATGGAAGTTGATGAAAACGCACATCCACTTTTACCGTCACTGATTGTGTTTTGGTGTGGAAGGAGCAGGAAATGCTTTTCAGCTTCATCTTTGTCTGGCATTTATAACATACGGCCTATCCAACAATGTAGGCCCAGATTCACTAAGGTTGTGCAGCAACTTTTTTTTGGCTCCATCATTGACACCTGTTATCAGTTCCTTCTTAACATCAAATTCACATAGCAAATAACGCAATTATACACTGTTGCAAGCAGACCTAGGCATGCTGAGTGCAAGGTGATGGTGAGGGGTGTTCCACAATATTTAACCTGCAGTGTCTATTTCATGTTTGTTTGTTAACCTCTGGATGTGAAGCACTGTTTGTCCAAATGTTCTGTGAATTTGAAGTTCTGTATTCTGAATCCAATACATTAACAACAGGATTTCTTGCACTTTTTTGGAATATTGTACATCCAACAATGTCTGACACTCCTCCGTGGAAGAGAGGATGAATTACCATTTTGTGACACGCCTTTTTTTTTAATAAATAAATAAATAACGGTAATAGTATGGCAAATTGCTGCTCTTGTCAGTAAATATTTCAGGCAAACCACACCTCTAGTCTTTGAGAATTCAACCTTTTATGTCCTATCAGTGATTTACATTAAGATGGGCAGGTTTTCCTCGAAACACATGCATAATACCTTATATAAATGTGGGCAAACGGCGCCAGCACAGAGGAGAGATGATGTTTGGTTGACAGCAAAGCTTGAGGCGCAGATCTCCCTTTGCAAGGGCTTTATGAATTACACTGATGTGACATTACATTTAGCTGATGATCCCGATCCCTGCTTGTGTTCTTGCTAAGTGTCGGAAAATAGGATCGATTCCAACCTAATCAGTCCAACGTGAAGCGTGGGGACACTTTACTTGGCTTGCCATAAAAGCTAAGAGCAGACTGAAAGTGCTCTTATCGGGGAGTAAAACAGAACTAACATCTGCCTGCAATGGCGCTCATTCAACCCGAAGATGCTCCAAGTTGTCGACTGGACACCAGTTACGATGCATTATGTGCTACATTAAGTAGTTTTCAATAATGAAGCCGTAACACTTAAACGGTGCCGCTATTCTCGGGGTTATAATCTATAACTCATACCGCCCTGTGTTCCTATTATCTCTAAAAAACAGACACTCATCTTAGTAGAACACCAGATGTCTGTATGGCTGAGCGTGTATCAGATAGTGGGTGTCCCCCCTCCTCTTACTTGAGGCGTGTGATGAAGCGTTCCCCCGTGTACGATGAGTTGTCTGCCTGATCGAGTGACTGGAAGCTCCAGCAGACTAAAGTAAATTGTCTTCGATGAAATAGAAAAAAATAAAAAAATAAGTCATTTGTATGTCAGCATGGAGAATACAGAGACATATGACACAGGTGTAGCACGAAAATGAGAATGATCAACACACTTACACACACACACACACACAAAAAAAGCTTAAGACATCCTGCTTTTCCTCAATCTCCTTTTTGCGGTTTTATTCTAGCACCATCACGCCGCTCTCCTTCCCCGTTCTCCCTCTAATAATTCTGGTTCTATCTGCGACTCTCAGAGTGTGCACTTATCTCTGTGAGGATATTGGTTGACGATCATAAATAGCTTTCCTCTGACAGGGCGTCGTCAGACACGCTCGGGGAGGGAAAAAAATCACGGGGGGCGAGAAGTCAGGTGTGTGTTGGAGGGAAGGTGGCGGCGGGGAGGCCACCGCAAATTCGGAGAGATCGGGAGAGCGATAGGGAGGACGAGAAGAAAAATGCGAGACAGGTGGAGACACAGGTTATCTACGTTGCTGCAGCGCAACAGGTGTCAGGGATGCGCTGATAAATGTGTTGCTCCTGAATGCAAAAAGAAAAAGAAAAAAGTCACTCCCCGAGCCAAATGGTAATTTGCCCGAACGCATTGGTGCGCGCTGACGTACAGCACCGCGGCGCAGGCCGATGACATGAAAACAAAACGGTAAATGGGCATGGGTTCATTTACTGCAACAAAGCTACTGCTGTTTTAATTTTCTCTTCATTGTGTTCATGCAAATCCAGCACTTTTTCCTGTTTACCTTCTCTTCTGGGAAATTCAGCATGCTACGCACACATCTCTGCCGTGAAACCCATTAGTACCGAAAGTGCCGTTTTTTATGTACCGTTTTTCCCAAGAATATCCAATTAGCTTCTTTATTGTATTAGTATTTTAGCTGGTATTACCAAAAAAAAAAACCCCGACTTGACACCTTATTTAAAGGTGATTGAAAGTCCCCTAACATATAAACAACCTTTCATTCTTGGTAGTGTTTTTTTGAATGAGAAGTGATAAAAGCGAGTCAAAATCCATTTTATCTAGAAGCGCGAAACGGCTAAAGTCAATGAAACGTAGCAATCAGCTCTTTAAAAAACCAACACTTAAGAGGATATTAGAATGCTCTTTTATTCACTTAAAATTTCAGCTTTAATGTTGCTTTCTTTGGGTGTTTGTTTATTTTGTTTTTTTTTTACAGATTCAAATCTTGTTGCAACAATTCTCCGGTTCTTCAGAGAGCACTTTTTCCGCTGCCTTTTCTGTTACAAGTGTGTTGACACCCGAACAAAAGTAAATCTAATTAATTTGTGAATGGGCGCCATAGACCTGGTGGCCGCAGTTGCCGCTGTAATGAAATTCTACATTTTGTTGAATTTAATCGATGTTCTGTACGAGCAGAGAGACTTTCCTTACAAATCTGATTATTTGTTTACGCGGAACACAGTTATTTTCTTTGCATTTAAGTCATAGTATTTGTGATGGCGGGTTAAATCTCTCTACACACACAGAGTTCCTCTCCACCGAGCCTGCTGAGGTGAACGGGTGTGAATCCGCCGCATCTTGCATTCCTCCATCCTTTCTGTCCACGCAGCGCCGCTCCTCATCTCCCCGATCGATCCGGGCTTATCTTCCCGTAAAAAAGGCCGAATTCGCTTTTCTCCCCTCCCCCCGTCTCGCGTCCTCCTAGCCTCCTTTTCACCCTTACTCATTGCTATCGATCAGCCTGTGTGTTCAACAAAGTAGAAAGCAGGCAGTGGTTAATGTCGAGCCGGGGCCGGGGCTGGAGGAGCCCTGCGCACGGTTCCCGTATTGCTTCTCTCTCCTAATGGCTCCAATCAGCTTCTAATAGACCCTGGCTTAGAGCATCAAGGCCTGCCACTCTCCTCTGGCTCATCTCACCTTTCACTTCTCCTTCCCTTTGACAAATATCTGTCTTGCGCCGTATAGCTCACATATGCCAAGTCTGTATTGCTGATGGTTGTTGATATTCCCTTTTGAGAGAGTGGGGCATACATTTATTTATTCGTAAGGAATTTACTTCTGCTGAGTGTGCACAGGCTTCTTCAGAAGTGTCCTGCTTTGCATTACCACCGCCTCCAGTAATGCCCATTTATTCATGGCAGCAGCACAGTAGAAGCACATTTGGCTAATTTTGGCCTTTGGGAACTGCCCGGTAGCCGGCGCTTAAGTCTTTTATAATCCCTCCGTTTCTACCGGGTTAAGTGTCACGCTGAAGGGCGTAAAACAGGGCGCTAAGGCACCGTTAGCTTTAAGAGTTTCTGCTAACGCTCTAAGAAAGCGACATGACAACTCCAAAAAAAAAGGAATGACGGACACAGACTTATGTGGAAGCGAGACATAATGGTGACGTGACTCCGTGGCTCCACAGCATTTTGGTGCAACGTTAAAATGGTTTAGGGCCTAATGGTTCTAATGCTAACATTAGCTAGCATGCTAACTAACCAAGTAACGTGAAATGATCTTTGTCGCAATGAATTTAAGGTGGCTTGATTAATTAACCCAAAAATAAAAATTTAAGATATTTATGTTAAAGCTTATATTTATTTATGTTAGCTTATTTCAGATAAGCTAACCTTTGCTACCATAGCCTTTGAACCTGTATGACTATTACTAGCTTATGGTTGCTAATGTTATCTAAGACACATAGATAGATAGATAGATAGATAGATAGATAGATAGATAGATAGATAGATAGATAGATAGATAGATAGATAGATAGATAGATAGATAGATAGATAGATAGATAGATAGATAGATAGATAGATAGATAGATAGATAGATAGATAGATAGATAGATAGATAGATTTGTGTTTGCTGTAGCTTGTATTTTAGCAAAATGCTGAACAAAAGTTTTGTTAAACAACAGTTTAGTTTTTACTGGGGGCCACGCCGGGGTCCTTCACATTAACATTTTAGTCAGATTATGTAAATCGATGTTTCCTAACCAGCGGGTCAGGTCTCCCAGAGGGAGCTGTATGTAAAATCTGGTGAGCTATAGGGTCATTCTGAAGAGACGGAAAAAAGAAAAACAAAAAATACTGTTTTATCTTGTGGGAAATTTCTTCCAAACTTTTGCAATGCTGTTTTAAAAGAACATGTCGATTATTCTGTATGAAAATCTATAGGAAAAAAACAAACAATTCAATTCAATCTGACTTTCTTTTGGTGAAGCTCACGTGAGCTCAGCGTTTTAGCGTGCAGACCTTAATAAAAATACAGTAGGTGTGCTGCCTAAAATCTGTCGTGTGTGTAACTTGTGTGATGCTCTTCATCTTGAATCGGACAAAAGGTCATCGTCGCACCTTTACAAGCACAAATGTACTGACAGAAGTTTAAAATCATCATCAACAGCATCCTGTTCAAGTCCTGAAACTCTTATTTATTATCTATCTACCCTTTTGGTTTGTTAACGCCGCACAGCGTTAGTGAATACATGTATATACGCAGCATCACACTTGTTTTGCACCACCTTTGTAAATGTGACACCCCCCCCCCTCTTCACCTGGCCTGCGCACCACCGGGAGGTGTGTGTGTGTGTGGGCTTGCTTCTGTTGGAGTCCAGCTAGGTGTGACCTTTCTGCCCTGCGGCCCCTCGCGGAGATCCAGGGCTCTGGGCTCGGTCCGTGAACTCTTTCCAAAAGAACGCGCCCGCGTTGCGGTAAGCAGACAGAGAGTGGGAGGAAAAAGCACAAGTGTGCTGCCGGACAATTAGCCCCCCGAGGAGCTTAGTAGGTGGTCCCCCCCGCCGCCACCTCCCACAACTCCCCCCAAGCCAGAGTACGCTGAGCGTCTCAGGGACTCGCAGACAGTCGGGAGGAACCGAGGTGAGCGGCGTTTGCGGGGGCGTGTGTGCTGCAAGAATCGTAGCCTTTTTATTTTACCCTCCGCATTCACCCGCCCCGGTTGGTGGTTGTTCCAAAACAAAACAGCGTGTCTGGTGCCCACGGGCATCAATACGACCCTTTCTATTATTCAGAGCTGATTATAGCAGCGAATCGCGCCGAGGTGAATACGTATTTTAATGAGCTCTGGAAAAGAAACAGAGAAAGAGAAAAGTTGGTCAGCTCTTTTTTTCTTCTTCTTCTTCTTTTCATTGTTTTTGTTTTGTTTTGTTTCCGAGACTGCCTGGTGGAGGAACGGGGCAGCATATGGGCCGGATTAATTTGATTAGTGCGCTAAAATGTGAAGAGTGGGGTTGGTCGGTGTATGTGTCGGTGCATTGAAACGCTGCCGGTGCGCGCGCGAGGCACGTGCGCGAGGCACGTGGTAGAGCATCCCTTTACTGTTTAAATCCACATGATTGTGTTGAATATTCCCTATGGAAACGATCTGTGCGGATGCGCACCCTACAGACTGTATACATGTGCGGCATTTCAACTGCGTAGAGCACTGTTGGTCTCAATGCATTCAAGGTTTTTTTCCCCTCTAAGTTTGCGTGCCTGTCATAAAACCAGCCTGTTGCCTTAAGCGAGGCTGATCAGTGCGCCATCGTGGTCCAGCAGGGTCAAGGTTGTGTATGTGAACGTTGATGACTGGTCAAAGTGTCGACCTGGCTTCCCATGTGCCTCCCAGGCCAAGTCAAGCCGGAATACATGAGTTTCTTTACACACACATATATATATACAGTATATCTATATAAATATCGTCAGAAACAACAGACGCTGCGCTGACAGCACAAGGTCGACCAGAGGGAGAGGAGGAAAAAAAAAAAGAAGCTGCGAACACTTGCTCATCAGCAATCCGGTTATTTCTGGCTCTCAGCATTAGATTGGAATTATTAAGAGAAGTTTTTAGCACTGATGCAAACGCTTTTATGTTGGTGTATTCAATTGGCTGCATTCCACATCTATAACAAGATTAGCTGCAGCGGCCGACAGCATCCAAGCAGGCACTGGCTCTGATTTTGTACACTCTTATGCTGCGATCAGTTCTGATTATTATATACGAAATCCATAAATTAGCTTTAAAACGGCTGGTTGTGCTCGGTGGGGCCCCTTTGGTTTTCAGTCGTGTGGAGGCTTGCTTGGTTACCAAGGAGGCTGCGGTTGTTTGACTTCAATGTTGCACTTTCAGAGAATAGAAATATTATTTGAAGGTTTTCATCTAATGTCCGGACAAGATGTGCCCGTTTAGCTGATTACAGCCTGAGCCACCGAGGTTGATGGGCTGATGAAATTTGCTGCTCTAATGATCACCTGGAATTAAAGCCTTGAACCTCGAGGGTTTAGGGGGTCGAGAACAATGATTAAAGCCCGGCTAATACGGTTCGACAGCAACGGGATTCTATAGTTTTCTGTCTGAAATCCCCACAATAACTGTAAAGTTGCCTGAAAGCATGTTTCGCATTCGGATGGAGACATCAGCAGCCACTTAAAGTTGCCATCATCCTTCATCATATTTGTCGTAGACTGATACTCTTGATATAGTAAAAATAACTTTTGGTTACTGCTTTAAAACTTGGCTTAATGCAAATAAGATCAAAAGAAGAGCTGATAAATAAAGTTCAAGAAGTGTGAACAAAAACATCTGGTAAAGATTGTAGTAAAATCAATTATTCTGTATGTTCTAGGTCCCAGAAGTTGACAGATTTTATTTACACTTAAAAATGATCAAAGCAAGGCCGTGGGAAGTGTGGGTGTAAAGGGTGCTGCAGCCCCCCCTCACCCCCCCCC
>NC_051430.1:8881159-8883036 GCF_001649575.2 Kryptolebias marmoratus | reverse complement strand
CTCGCCGGCAAGATCAGAGCGCCGATCAAAGAATTATGGGGTGGCCACGCCTGACCAGCCGACCAGAACAACAAGAACAAGGCTGTTTGGAGTAGTGTGGGGGGTGGGGGGTGATGTGGATTGGAGTGGTGGTGGGGACGGATGAGCAAGAGGCGAAGGACTGAAAGGATGAAAGGAGCCAAGATGGAAATTTGAAGGCTTACAGTCTCTAAGGGGAGAGACATGAAAGAAGCAGTAAGGGAGGCTAAGATGTTACACTCTCAACTCACGTGGGAGTTTCTCCTCCTCCTCTCTCTCTCTCTCTCTCTCTCTCTCTCTCTCTCTCTCTCTCTCTCTCTCTCTCTCTCTCTCTTTCTCTTTAAACTATTTTCATCAAGCATATTGTCCATTTCAAAATGGAGCAATTAGATGCGAATTCCAGCTGCGACGCAGAAAGAGAGCAACCCCAATCTACATCGTGCCAATCCTGCGTTCGGATCCCAAAAATCATCGGCTGGCGCGCGTATTATTGTTTTGTTTTTTGTTTTTTTGTTTTGTTTTTTTTTTTTTGGGGGGGGGGCGTTATTAAGCTTCGAAAGACAGCGTCAATAAAGACGTATCAGAGAGACGTTCCACATCTGTGTCGCTATCATCTTCTGCACAGGTCCCACTTTGAAGATCAGCCTTTTCATCTGTGCCAATCTGCCAGCGGGACCCGAGCTTTTTTATGTCGTTTGATCCGCTTTATTTATTGATTTGCCGCTTATTGTTGTCACTTAGCCCCAGGATTGATGTTCCTTTGAACTGCAGAGACTCGTAAACAAACGCTCAGGGTCCACCTGCATTAGGGCTCGCTAAAAAAAAAGAAAGAAACAACGCTTCTTACTTTACTCCTGTGTCATGCATGGCTCTAAATAGTGCTAAATGTGGATAAGTGAAAGGAAATAGCAAGAAGAAGCTGAAGCCCGTGTTGACATTCCCTCGCTTTATTTCCCACACGTCATCGATTTCGCAGGGCCCCGCTGTAACACGATAGTTTTCCGGTGTGGCAGATTTCGCTCCGGACTTGAACCCACAACCCTTAAATCTTTTCAGTGACACGTTGCCACTCAGTATATTTTTACATTTATATTCGGGACTAAAGCTTTTTTTTTTTAAGACTCTTTCATTTTGTGTGAGCTCTGATTTAAATCTTCGGCGACGAATTTTGATGGACCTCCTAGCTTTGAGAGGTTGATCTCTGACCGCGAAACCCCTCAGCTGTGAAATTCATCGAAAGTAGTGACACCATTCATGTGATAAGTCTTCTCCCCGAGGCGCCCCCGACTCTCGGATAACATTTTCAACCCCTTCAGAATACATTTGGATCTGGAAAATGAAACTGGGTGAACTTGGGTCATAAATTATCCTTTTGCAATAAATCTTTCCGGCTGGGAGCAAAAAAAAAAAAGTCAAGTTTTGAGCAATTTGTCTTAAGTGCTCTGCTTTAAAGTAAAAGTTCAAACAGCTTTGTTCTTAAACTGCAGCATCACGCCATTTTTTAATCAGCTATAGAAGCATGTATTATTATTCAAATCCTACTTTATGCTTCTCATAAGAACAGACTTTCGTTTCGGCATTCATTCAGGTCCATGGAGCTAGCTCGAATTCAAATGAAGCTCCTTAAAAAAAATAAAAAACTTAATTTGAGTGTGTTCAAGTTATAACAAGACTATATTTCAGACTAAAGTCATAAACCTTTTCCGTGTACTGACATGTCGGAAGAGGCTAAAGTTAACACCTAGAGATTAGCAGCTAGATCGTTCACTGTGCAATAGTTTTAGCTTTTTATGCTAGCATGCTAAGTGCACCCATTATCAGCGTTAAAGTGGTCATTTAGTTTTAAGGTCCCCCCCCCC
>NC_051430.1:8831727-8881057 GCF_001649575.2 Kryptolebias marmoratus | reverse complement strand
CGTTTCAAAGACTATCTATCTGCAAACAGGGCTTGTCAATCAGCGTCTGCAGTTTCAGAAATCCAGTGTGTGTCGACCCATTAATGCAACCAGTGGTGCTCCAGCTATCCGCCGTGATGATTTCAAAGTGAGGAGAACGCACCATAAAAGTCCTTGAGCTGCTCTCAACCCTTTTAGTCCACAAGGTGTGAAATCGTTTGATCCCGCTTGTTCCATTCAGCTGAAACAGCCGTTGTGTGTGTATGTGTGTGTGTGTGTGTGTGAGGGAGGGAGTTTTTATTTGTGCGTGCATCTCCAAATGCTGCCGAAGCAATAAAAGGCTGAGGGAAATGAGAGGATACAGGGTTGCAGGGAGGAAGGAAGAAAGGAAGGAAGGGAGCTGATGGTTGCTTCTGTGATTGTTTTACATGCTGGGACGATGAAGGGTGGGGGCAGTTCAAGTCCTTCCTGTTGGAGTGGGTGTGTGTGTGTGTGTGCGCAAGTAGGGGCAGCCGCAGGTTAATGGACATTAAGCCTGTCCTTGTGCGATAATCAGAGTGAGGGTGGTGTTCGATGTGCCCGGGCTTTCTGTAGCTCTCAGAGTGTCGAGAGGTCGAGGTTAAGAGTCAAACAATGCCTGGGAGGACTAACAATCAGCCGGGGCTACTACAGGGAGCCTTTTCTGTACGGTTCTGCGTGTGTTTGGCTTTCAGGAAAGACAAAGTGTGTGTGTGAGGGGGGGGGGAGATGAAGGACAAGAAGGGAACAACAGAAACCAGCAGGATACAGAGGCGATGAAAAGAGGACAGACAGATTGGGGTTGAAATTGTTCCTCTCTCTCTCTCTCTCTATCCCCCTCTCCTCACTGACATCCGCTCGCTTAGAGACGACCGTGCGTCGCTTCCCTCCTACTGGGGGCTCATCTGATCTCCAAACACGCCCCGACATGAAACGCGCGCACGCCAGGAACCCGCACGTACGCGCGGCGACGCCATCGACAGAGCTCGGCAACCTAATCAGAACATGTGGCCTATTTCTCTGGATGTTTTAATGAGCCCTCTGATGCGGAGTGGTGATTGAAATTATTAGGCTGTTGTGTCTCAGCTCATTAACTAAGCCAGGCTCACCAACAACACCAGCAGCTAAAAGATGATTTGATGCTGCCTGCGGAGCTATGTGACACCACAGGACCTTAAAGAGGCCGCGGTGACAGACGGAGCAAGTGACTTAATTTGGCCTTCAGGGGAAAGCAGGACTTCATTTATCTTTCGGTGACACAGCAAGGGATTTTGCGTGCTGGTTTGACGGAAAGAGAAAGAGAGAAATTCGTCGAAGGCAGATTGCAGCCGTCTCCCTCATCACTCGTAAAGTTCCCCGCAGACGTGCCTCGAAGCTCCAGAGAACTTTTAACAGCCGAGCGACGTCAAAAACGAGACTAATCAAAAATCCGAAACGGTGCTGCAGGTAGCGAGCGGCTCGTTTTGTTTCTCTCGGAGCTGGCGCATGCTGTTTGAGCAGCTGAATCATTCAGAATAAAATGAAGTGCATCCCATCCATCCATTTTCCGCCACTTTTGTGTGGTCGGGTCATAGAGGCAACAGGTCCAGGAGGGAAACCCAGACATCCCACTCCACAGGAACACCTTCCCGGTGGGATGGCGCCCGGAAAACTTCCAAAGGGAGGCACCCAGGAGGCATCCTAATCAGATGCCCGAACCACCTAAGCTGACTCTTTTCAATGCGGAGGAGCAGCAGCTCCGGAAGACAGATGGGGTTGGTCGTGGTTTAAATTTGAACGATTCCATTTCCTTGTCTCAATTCCGGTTTCTGATGATTCTCGATTCTGATTCTTTTAGGAGGCAATAAATCATGAAACCTTTCTGTGGCACTCTTCAGTTTATTACACCAACAGCTTTACCTTGGACGTTATGGTGAAGTAGCACATTGTGGAGTCTGGTCAACTGCCAAGCTAAAGTTAGCAATTTTAGGTTGTTTGTCTATGGAAAATGCATGGGCTAATGTTAGCTGGGTATTTATATTTAGGATGGCCCACAGTTTTACGCTGAATATAACTTCTTAGCTGCCTCAGTGTTGGTATAAGATGTATTTTATTGTTTTACTTAACTGATTCTGACTGCAGTGTAGTACTAGGCCGATGATCGGAGCCGGAGGACACCCTGTTACTTCTACACCGTGAACCCGGAGGTGTTTAATCATGTTGGTCGAGCGCCCTCCTTTACACAATATAACCTTCGTCCTGAGGAATAAGGCCGTTTCTTCGGTCTGTGGTGGTGGAAAAGGAGCTGAGCCAAAAGGCAAATCTGTCAGTTTACTGGTCCGTCTTTGTTCTAATCCTCACCTATAGTCATTTGGATTTTATTTCCTTTTAAATAGTACAATTTTATGCTTGCTTACATTGCTTACAAAAGTTTAAATGCACTTAAGTAACCAACAGAAACCAAAATAATAGATTAGTCTGCCTTTAAATCCAATTTTGCTGTAAATATTCATACACCTGAGCAACATTTGCTTTAGTTTTTTACTGTAGTTCTGCAACTTTTACTTTAAAATCAGGAATTGTAAAGCATCTTAATAATCGTTCCTACTGCATTGTTATATTTTTTCCTCCAACCCTAAGCCAAGGAAAAGTGGTATTTGACTGTTACTGTTTGGTTTTTATTAATATTAGACAAAATGTACCAAAATGAATTTAATCAAACATGGTTAGACTCGAAGCACGGACATGGAGATTTTTTTATTAAAATTGCAAACGAGACCTTTGGTATTGGCACACTCTCTTCGTGCTCTTGTTCATTTCATTTTTAATTTGAGAAAAAAAAAAAAAAAGATGCAATTTGGAATTTTTATCAACACTGCCATTAATCTATTTGGCAAATTTGTCTGCTAGCATAATCGCCTGAAAAAGCAAACGTATTTGCTTTAAAATCTACCAAATATATATATTAAAAAGGACGTGGCTCAACTTCCAGATGACCTTTAAACGTTAGTCCAGACTATCTTAGACTGCATTATTTTCTGTCTGTGCTTTGTCAGACTTACAGTGCTAGAAAACTACCATTTCTTTTAATGGTATTGTACATTAAGTGTTCCTTGCTTGGCGGCTTTTGGGTTCTTGTTTTCCATTAGTAACGCTCCTTTTTTTATTTTTTATTTTTTAAACGCCTTTGGAACTTTAAAGACCCGACTTAAGGGGATGCCACCTGTTTTGTAAAGCTGGTGAAGTTTAGCTTTGGGGGAAGATCGTTTAGAAAACATGGCAACCACCAAGTCTGTAAAGGTCTCACTTTAATTGCAATCATACCTAAATTTTATTTTAATATTCATAGGCATATCTTTTTACAGTTCTCACACGCACAACATTTTTTTCAACATTTTCTGAGGGGTTGCATGAGAGAACATACACACTGAACTCCTGTAGGGCTCCATTTTTAAGCCAGAAAACATATTTCTCAAGATATTTATCAGTGTATTTTTTCCATGCCTTGTGAACATTCCAACCTTTTTGAAGCACCTTATGGTGACATTATCAAAAGCGGTAACACAAGGTGCTGAGTATACAGATTTTTGAAGTTTTTCTTTCCAATCGTGACTCTCCATCTCTTGTTTTATTCTCACATCCTATCCTCTTCACCTCTCCTTCAACTGTTTACCTGCTGCCTCTTCTTTTAATTCACACCTTCCAGACGCCCGCTTTCTGTCACTTCCTCACGTTTCAGCACTAAGATGAAACAGCAACTGCTGACGGAGAATATTTTTAATTTCTCGACTCTCACTTTCATTTTTCTTTTTCCGCTTCTCCGCCACTTCGCTGCTCGCTTGAGCGTTGGCCAGTCAGGGCCATCAGCAATCGATCCAGCGAGAGCTGCTAGCCGTCATGGCGAGGCACGCGGCGCTTACGCCCGAACCCAGCACACTCGATCTGAAGCCGAAGCTCACTCTTTTTCTGCTCTTTTTTACTGTAATATAATCAATAGCAGTCTCACAGACCGGACTTAGACGCATAAATATGGACAATCACACGGCTCAGAATCCCCAGTGACCTCCACTAGAAACTCCCCAAACAGAGGGAAAGCTTGTTTGCCAGCGCCGGAGTTGAAATTCATGTGTGGGACGAGAGACGGTAAAAAGGTTCACTTCACCTACTGAAGTAGTTTCATTTTTTTGTGCTGGGTTACAGTTTGACATTTTGGGGCTTCTCACAACTTAATGGGCTTCTTCTTGAAGTCACGATGCGTCATCACGGTTCACTCACTGAGACACATCAGTTAAAGTTTCAAATTGTAATCCTGTGGCGGAGTTTGCGTGTTTCTTCTCGTGCACGGGTGGGTTTACGCCGGGTACTCCAGTTTCCTCCCATTGCCCTAAGCATGTTAGGTTCATTGGTAACTCTAAAACTGTCCAGGGTGTCCCACGCCTCTCTCACAATGACTGCTGGAGATAGAAACCAGCTCCCCACGACCCAAAAAGGAGAAGTGGGTAAAAGAAAATGGATGGACAGATAAATGGATGATCAACTTATTATACAGAAAAAAAAAAAATCTAGTTTCTCGTGATATGTATGCAGGACAGTTTGCGTAGGATTTCTGTGCTGAGGTTTTGAAATGCCTCGGAGAGCTCCGCCTCGGTTCAAATGGAGGGGAAGTGAGCTGTCGTTTTGAATGTGGCGCTGCGGCACTTAAAAATGACATTTAAAACCGAGCATGACAGATAAACACAGGCTTCGCCACGAAGAGTTTTTCCGCTCGAAACTTGAGAAATAGCCCTGAATGGCGACGACGAGGGACAAAATATTCTTCTCCGGCAGAACTTAGTGCACTTTGAACAAAATGGGGCAATTGGCACAAACCACTTTAAAGAATTATTGTAACCTTTCAAAACAGGCAATTTTGTAAGTTCAACTATTTTGAGAGGCGGAAAAAAAAATTTTTTTTTCCATATGTACCTTCATAAGGACCGAAGTAAATACTTTTCTAAACCAAGACTAACTTAATGGAAGCATTTCTGTGATGTACTGTAGAGAACGAGCACGGGCAAGATATTGTTTTATAATTTGGAATAATTAAACAACGTAGATGTTGTTCTTTCGGCTGCTCCCTTCTTCAGGGGTCGCCAGAGCGAGCGAACTCGCACGAAAGATTTGGCAACTGTTTTACCCCGGATGTCCTTCCTGCCGCAACCTGGGCTCGAACCTGCAGCCTCAGGATTACAGGACAGTTAAAAAATGTCAAGAGAGGAAAGTTGAGGGCTTTGCCTTTGGCTCTTTCTTCGCCAACACAAACTTGCAGGCGACGCTCCGACCCATTGGTTTATCTTCCAGTCCATCTTGCCATCATGATTGCGGCGAAGTCTCCCACCTCCACCCACAGGGAGCATTAAACCTTCTACAGGTCCATTTTTGTTCCAACCCTCACCTATGCTCATGAGATATGGGTGGTGATAGAACCAATGAAATCCTACATAGAAGTGGTTAAAAGGAGCTTTTTCTCTTGGTCAGCGTTAAAGATAGGGTGGAGCTCCATTATCTGGGGGGAGCTCAGACTAGAGCCGCTGCTCCGCCACAATAAAAGGGCTCATCTGAGGTGGTTCAGGCATCCTGGGTACATCACATTGGGAGGAGATCCCGGGGCAGGCTCAGAACTTGTCCTCTCTGACCTGGGAACACCTTGGGATCCTTGAGAAGGGGCTGTAAAACTGCTACTTACTACTTTTGTATAAATGGAAGAAGGTGGATGGACGGATTCCTTTTTAGCACGGTTGATTATAAAGATTAGTAAGCGCAGTGTTTGCACTTCTAGATCTGCCAATGCCTCCAATTCAACATCATATAAACTACTTTTTTGTCTTGACTTTAAAACTGAGGGAAAAAAGATCAATAATGGCCAGTGGCGGTGGCTTTTGCTGGTAATGGTGTACAACCATCTTGACTTTGACAATGCTCAACTCCTTCATGTGGGATTCCTAATTGGCAATATAAAATGACAATCAGGTACGGATTTCAGAGCTGGCAGCTCCTCACACGCATGCAATAAGAAAGTTGGTAAAAGTGTCAGTTAAAACGGCTTCTATTACCTATCAGACAGCACAGTAACAGGCCCGTCATCCCGCGCTGTTATTAGATTGTAATGCTGCACTTTAGCCGCACACTTGACGTGTTCATTAGGTATAAACCAATTCATTTACAACACCGTACTATTAGATTGTCCTTGCTTCGACATTCCTCTCCCAACACTCTGGCGTTTGATGCGTTGCCATTGCCAATTAGCTTTGATAACTCAGCGCCAGCCGAATATACGGCCCCTGAATTGGCTTGACAAGAGTGCGGCGATAAGCTATTTCTGAGAGTTTAGGGTGGCGATAGCAGGATTATCGCTCTAAGTGAGGGCGGGTCAGGGAGGACTTTCCTGCATGACCTCCCCGGCCAAAAGTGATTTAAATGTTTGGTTTGTTTTTGTTGGCAGATGTGCACGCACAAACAGGCTCATAAACTGATTAAAGCTGTCCTCGTAGGCTGTAACGGTCTGCACTGCTTGCTTCTGATTTATGCCACCACAGGTTCTAACATTCGTGTTCGGCTTTATGAGACGTGTTGTTCAAAAGGAGACGTTCATCTTTGTTTCCAGTTTGAATATCTGTCCAATCCTGCGTGGCTATTTGATCGACGTGCATGTTGTAAATGCTGCTCTGGCAGAAGCGTTTTGATATACAATCGGGTAATAAAGGAAGTGAAAAGCAGCTCCCGGCTGATTTGTTGCTCTCTCTTTTTCTCTCCTCTCCTTCTCTGTCGGCAGGCTGCCAGGAGCTGAGCGATTCTCCCAGGTCTCTCTGATTGACCGATTGGTCCTTCAGTCCATCACTCAGCATCAGTTCCAACAAATGGGAGCTGACTTTGGAGCCATGGGTGGGATGAAGGTCTTACTCCTAGTGTTGTTGGTGGGATGGGAGAAGTCGACGGGCCTCAACTGGAACCCAGTCCCACGCAAGACCATTAGATACCAAGGTGAGGGATCTGTCTATGGTAAATGGTAAATGGACTTTACTTATATAGAGCCTTAATAGCCAAGTAGCTTTATGCCCTCATTTACCCATCCACATCCGCATTCATACAGCACTCTACTACATCTCTACAGAGTTAATCTGAAGAAATCATTCTATAGAGTCTAATCAGTGCTTTAGATCACATTCATACACTGATGGAGCACATCAGAGGCAATGAGGGGTTCATTGTCCTGCCCATGGACACTTTGACATGTGACTGCTGCCAGGAATCAAACCTCCAACTCTCTCATTGGAGGATGACTCTTACTCTTACCCCCGAGCTGCAGCAATTTAAAAGCCATAAGCTAAACAAGGTGGTCGCCAAAAAGACATTACGTCAAAACATTTTTGTTTTTGTTTTTTTTTTTAGAAAAATTGAACAAGTGGAAGAGGGCAAAATATGGAGCTACTATGCTAACTAGATCAGACACAGAAAGAGGAGTTTTAGTATTTAAGGAATCACTTTGTTGGTGAAAAAATTAACAGTGCTTAGCTTATTATTATTATTATTATTATTATTATTATTATTATTATTATTATTATTATTATTATTATTATTATTATTATGCTTCGGTCAGAAAATAGGAACAAATTTTGCCTTCGCTCCAAGCAGCTAGTAGCAGTTTTCCCATCAGCAGTTCATCATCCAAGTTAGGTTTCTTCTTATGGCTGAATGATTGAGGGGGCAGAGTTAGGTGCTGGTCAGATTGTATCAGTTTGTCATACCAAGCAGTTCTCGTTTTGTTCCCAGCATTTGATGTTTTTGTTACCGCTTCTCACCTGTGCACTGAATTACAGCAACCATCAGCAACTTACACGTGCAGGCACCAGCTTCATGCGACTTCACAGTCACGCTGAATGCCCAGGCCTAACTATGCTGATGATGATGATGGTGATGATAAAATTAATCTGGCTCAATTTTGTTTATCTTCATTTCAAAAGCATACTTCCTTATTGTAAAACTTTAGCATTGTGGCAGCTAGCGAAGCGGGTAAATGTGTGACAAGCTGGACATGAAATAGATAAGTCGGCCCAAAGTGGGTAGAGGTTCGGAATGGTCAGGAAAAGAACTGAAATGAGGGAATGAATCATCCAAAGGCCAAAGAAAAACTTGACAAGATGGTCAGAAATATGGGGAAATAGTGCCTAAGACTACTTTACCCAATTACAAAAGAAAAAATGTCTCACTGCTAACATAGTGAAACAATGACATGAGGATTGTGCACAGCACCATTTCCCCCTTCCTAAAAAGCCCTCATCTGTTTCTCTTTTTCCAACGTTAGCATCGTATTCCTTCAAAAGGTCAGCACTGTCAAGACAGGCCGCTAATGGGGACTGTTGAGAGCTTCTTAGTCAAAAGTCACTGAAAGAGAATTTCATTGAATTTCATTGATTTCATTGGATTTACTCAGCCCCGATCTCCTGTCCACTGGCACCAACATTACCAATAGGAGGGACAAAGTATTGCTGATTTACTTCCCAGTCTTTTTAGGCATCTGATTCGAAACCATATCTGAGGTGGACGGTTTCAGCATCGACCCCTCAATAAGACAATACATCAGTCTAATCCTGGCACTCAACACTATTCAGTCTTTATCTCTCCTCCTCTCTGCAGCCAGATGCAGCTTTCTTCACTGAACAATGCCAATTGTTGCGAACTGAGAAAAAGTCTTTTCTTTTTTTTTTAATCCCTCAATGCTGAAGTGCCGTCTTCATTCTCCCGGGGATTAGGGAGATACTATAAAGAAAGAAAAGCGAGGAATACTTTTCTCACCTTTCCGTTTCACCTATCCCACCCTTTCATCCCATATCTTTCCCAGCTTGTGCTGCTGTTTTTTTTTTCCACCACCCCCCAGCGGCTGATCCCTCCCCTCTCCTCTCATGCTTTGTACGCTGCGGCTCATGGAATGAACCTGCAAACGCCCTCGTGACATTTTCCACAAAGAGCTCCGATTTCAGCGGCGGTGGCGGTCGTGTCGGAGGGGACGCGGGGACATTTTCAGAAGCTTTCCCGTGCCGTTATCAGCCACTCCCAATCTCCTTCTGTTTTTGTGCTTCTCTGTCTCTCTGCACCCTTTATCCCATCAATCCCAACGGATGGTCCTTAACAGTGTTGTGGTGGGATGTGAAGTAAAAAAGTAAGGAGAAAAACAATCAACGTAGGGTTGATAGTTTGTGGTGAAACTCTCCAGGGTAATAAGGAGAAGCCAGAGTTGGCACAGAGGGGTACAGATGCACCCAGACGGGGGGAAAACAAGATGGCGTTGCACAAGAAACAAACGTAGGACAAAGAAATACGAATACAGGGACAATGAAAATCTCAATGTGCTGAGACTGTTGGAGACTAGACGGTGACTCAACTTAGCCAGAAAATTGCTGGAAAACGGGCAAATTCTCTGTTGCTGTCCTGCCGAATTCCAAATCATTGCAACCCTACGACTAGGAAGCGTGACTGGCAAGAGACTGTTCAGTGGCATTCACATGTTTTTGTTGTCCTCGCTTCGTATCCACCTCGGTGGCCGCCCCGACATTTGTAATTTAATCTACTGGAGTGCACTTTAGAGACGAAGGTAGGTTGGTTTGGACCGGATTCTTAAGTAATTCTTACCGATCACCGGTGCGGTTTTAGAAGTCTGGACATTTTCAGATCGTGTGTGTCAGAGGGGAGCGTCCGTATTTTGAGAACAGATAAATAATTTGTCACACAGTTTTTGAGCATGTTTGCAAAGTCTGCAACACGACAAAACTAAGAACCCCCAACGGTTTAGCCCTCCTGAAGCCCTCTAAAGAGAGAGAAACAAAAAAGAGGTAGAGAAGCACTTGTAACTTCAGGTCAGATTGACCCGAAGACCACGGGAGGGTTAATGGTACGTTCCACTTGGGTTGGAACTCGTAACTGGGAAGTCGGAGTGACTTAATTTCCCACTTTACAGTTCCAGTTGTCCCGCTCGGTGAGACTCGGAAACAAGATGGATGGCCACAGCAAAGCCTTTATTTTCTCACAGTTTCTGAGAAAAGTTTCTGAAATCTTACTAAACAGATACGTTTTAATACTTGCTATATACACATTAAAAAGTATTAGTTGTATGAGTGATTAAATGTGAAAAATAACTTAAAGAACAGATATTAACAGTAAAAGTAACAGAGTTTAGACGCTCAAGTTGCAAGCAGCAGCCATCTTGGAATCCTAACTGGGGGTAGTTGGAGTTGCTCCCCATTTCCGAGTGGGATGCCCCACTTGAAGGCTTGAAGGCGTTCCCGTTGAAATTTACAACTAGGAACTAGGAAATTCCCATTTTCTCAGTACTAATGGAACAAAATCTTTTGGAGATTCCTTTACAAGTGGCGTTTTCCTAGGAGTCGCCAGCAGTTTCAGCCCAATGAGAGACTAATTTTATGGCACAGCCGTTCCTGTTGAAGAACCCTTGCCACAATCCTCCCATCACCTTCGGCCACCGTGTCGCACCTGGGTGCAGAAGGACCCCTAGCACCTGCAGGTTCGCGTCAGAAAACGAGTGGGGTTATGCTGCACGCCGACAGTTTCTCCCAGTTGGTGGCGAAACGAGATTTGTAGGCTGAGCTGTTACTGTTACTTATATGGACTGGTTCTTGCAACGGTGCTCGCAGAGACACAAGAGCAACAAAACGGCGGCTAGGGGCACAGACGGGTCAGAGGAGAGGAGCTAAATGGAGGGACAAGATGGAGGCTGGAAAGTTGATAGCAACTGTAAAAGAGAGGCCAGTGACTACATGCCTTAAAAGGACAAGAAGGAGCTTCACTTCAGCTGCAGAAAGAAGAGAAAACACACACACACACACATTTACTGGAGGCTGTTCACCCTGTCTTTCATTTTGCACAGAGCAATCACTGCTCAGCTGTAATATTAATGTGTGTGTGTGTGTGTGTGTGTGTAAGCTGCTGTTTTCATGCAGCAAGGCAGACACAAGAAGGAAAAACAAGCGAGACAGATCGCGGGGCCACAGAGGGCGTGTGTGTATTACCTGTTTGTGCAAAAGGGAGAGAGTGTGTGTGTGTAGATGGGAATCTGTCTATCTAATCCTCCTTTGTTTATATATGTGTGTGTGTATGTGGGTGTGTGTGTGTGTACTGCTTAGGCTGGCAGTCTGAGGGATTTGGAGCTCCTGGCAGTATAGGGAACGTGTGTGTGTGTGTTTATGTGTGTGTGTGTGTGTGTGAGAACTGGGTGGGTCATGCTAGGGCAGAGATGGTTGAAAAGATAATATTTACTCCATCCCACCACTTCCACCCCCCTGCCCCCACCCTGCAATTACACCAGGCTTACATGGGGGCTGCAGAAGATGTAACACAAACATCCCTCTCTTCTGCCTGTCTGCCCGCCTCTTTTTGCTCCTTTTTTTTATTATTATTATTTTTTGGGTTTTCCCTCAGCTTCACATTGTCCGACAAAGTCACGGGGGCCTCCACTTTGAAATCCTCGTCACGTTCCTCAAACGGAAAGAGATGATGACTTCTGGACTCCGGCGAGGCCCACGTTTAACTGTCGGACCGTGGAGGCAAATTCACTTACAGTTTAGGTTTCCCCCTCATTGTCCTCACTAGTTTGGATTCTCGGCGGATAATACGCCGCGTGTCATACGAGTCGCGCGTTTGTTCGTCCTAATTAGACCTTTCCTGCTCTTCCATGCTATCTGTTTCAACCTGTTAAATAACCATATAAGACGTCCTATATTGTTGGGTTTTTTTTTTTAAATCAGGGCTATGCAATCTCCAACAAACGGCTGCATGGGTGGCCAATCAAAATAACTTTTGCAAAGTAAAGTTCCTTACAGTCTCCAAAGACGGAAGGGTCGGTTGGTATAAATATGTCCAATGATTACTGTTATTACGCTGCCATTTGTTCTCGCTGTTTATGAAAATATTTCCTTCGCACCGCACGGTTGCGCTTTGTTCGCTTTAAAGTTTCTCCTGTCGGGCTAATTCGCACACCCACACACCGAGCAGCCCAGCGACAGAAGCCAGCGGCCAGAACGACAGCATGACAAGGCCCAGCAGCTGCGGTTAAAACAAAGAGAGGAAGAAGGAGGAATGGAAGGAGAGAGGGAGAGAGAGAGAGAGAGAGAGAGAGAGAGAGAGAGAGAGAGAAAGAGAAAACGGCGGATAAAGCAAGTAGGAGAACTTGTGCCTTTAGAAACGTGACGTTTGTTTGAAGAATCTCGCCAGCTTTGCCTCGTTTGCCTCTTCATTTCAAGAAAAAAAAAAAAGAACAGCTAGAACCGGAGATGGAGGAGGAGAGCTGTGCAGAAAGAGAGTGGAAAAAGGGCTGAGCCTCTGACCTCCTGAAACCTTTCTCCCTCTCTCTCAACCTTCTTCTTTTTTTTCTCTCTCTTTCCTCCTCCTCCTCTTCCCTGTCTCTCTGCGCCCTATCTCCCCAAACCCTCCAATTACAGTAATGAGTGGTTAAGAGCGAGGAGGAGGAGGAGGAGGCAGAGTGAGGCCGTGCGTGACTTGGAGAAGAGATGTCGAGAGAAGACGAAGGCCGGGAACGAGAGGAGGGAGATTAATCATCGCTTTTATCTGCTATGAGTGTCGCTCGTCGCCCGACCCCGCGCCGATCGGTCGGCGAAGATTAGCGGCTGCGGCCACATGTCGGGACCCCGAGGGTGCTCTTTGTTGTCGTTCCGACGCCGCAAGAGGGGACGTGTGGATTCGAATGAAAACGCCGCCTCGTAATAGATACACCGATCCCCCCCTCTCCCCCCCGTCGGCGCCACGCTTCAGCTGGTCATGCAAAGGAAGCGGTGAACTTTGCTTCGTGAAATCAAGAATATGCAGCGCTGAGGGAAAGGACTACTTCTTATCGCCTGTTGCCAAAAGGAGAAAGACGGGCAAAATATTTTTTTTTTTTTTGCAATTTTCCGTGTGTGTGTGTGTGACTGTAAGCACATTATCACGAACCACCCGGACAGATTCATGTTTATATGTTCATCTACAATTGATTAACCCAATTCAAGATGGCTGCCACAGCTGGCTGACCTTAAAAGACACCAAAATGACTATATTTCAGTCAGTTTTACAGCTACTGAGCTAAAATCTGATGTGGTAGTAGCTGAGAGTCGTTTACAACACGTACATGTACTTCAAGAGCGACTTTTGGTGCGGGATCTTCGCTTTAAACTTCAACTTTTATTGTTGGAATCAAGCCTGTTTGTCTGTTCGCAAAACATCTCCCAAACCACCTGGAGGACTTTAAAAGGGTTTGAATATACAGTATGTCTACAACTGATTAAAAGCCCTAAAAGCCAATACAATTCAGGACGGCCGCCACAGCTAACTGACATTAGCCAACGCAAAAAACGGCTACAGCTCAGTCCGTTTTACAAACACTGAGCTAAATATTTGACGTGGCGGTGGCTGCGATTCATTGAGAAGGCTCTACAAACAACATCCTCGTCTGACCGAGTATTCAAACAGGAAAGTGAAAAAAAAAAGTAAAAAATGTTGAGTGGCTCTCCTCGTTTGTGATCCAAAATATGTTGCGACGATTGTCTGGCCAGGTTGAACGAAGAAACTTATCCCAGCGCAGCGTGAGCCTGAACTGCTACCGCCGACCTGACACACAGCATCATGTTGCTTCTCCGTAGTAGCTCAGAGAGATCCACCTAATCACGCAATTAAAAAACTGTTTACAGCAGGAGTGCTGTGCAAATGATCCTCCTCCTGTTTTTACCTCTGATAATGAGGCCTTCCCTTCACACAGGGTGATGACCTCACTTCGACGGTAAAAAAAATTAAAAAATTAAAAAATCAGCCGCGTTATGGATGGTCTTTGCAGGGTACTGGTGAGGTGTTCACGGGGGGGGCCCCCCCCCCCCATTAGGCATGATGGTAGCCTGAGAGGTCCCGGTTGGTTTTTGAGCATGCACGAAACTTGGTCATGGTGGTTTATTATGGCGGCAGAGTATCGGGGTCCTGTGTGGAGGAGCGTGACTTGGTTGTGGAGGTATTAAAGCAGGGCTGGCCACGCCGGCCCCTTGCCTAGGCTACGACCGGTCACACCCTCATTGTTGCAACACAGCGTACTGCCATCGCTCGAGCTTCAACCAGTAGAATCATGCAACGATTTTTTGACCAATCCACACACCATGATCAGCCATCTTTTATTTGTATTTTTGACCCAAATGCCCGCTGGACAAGGGAAGTGGGATGGATCTGGTCAAAACTCAGCACGGAAAACCTTCAGCTGCGTCTTCTCACGCTGCTGAATGATGCTTCCTCTTCTAAATGGTGTCCAGAATCAAAGCATTACTTTCCAATGACCAGTGTCACAGCAGTGCTAAGAAGAACCTCAGAGAGCGCAAACTTCCGCCAAGGCCACAGCCTGATGAAAAAGTAGTGCGATTCCTCCGTTACATGGTTGAAGAGTTAGAGCACAAGGTCATCTGTGGCCTTGACCTGTGACCCTGTCACCTTGAAATCAAGAGTGATCACCCTTGACCCATGAGGTGTCCAGCTGTGCAGTTTGACATTCCTGTTATACAGCTGCAGAGTTACAGCGCGGGCTGATCTGTGACCTTTGACCGGATCACCACCAAAATGTAACCACTTGTTCCTTGTACCATGTTTGATGCTTCCTGAGAGCGTCATGAAAATATGTCCATAGCTTTTTGAATAATCTTGTACACAGACAGACAGAGACTACTGAAAACCTAACTTCCTTGGCGTAGGTAACTAAGTCGTGACTGTAGTGTCGAAAGGGGTTCTACAGCCAGTTTTCAAAAAAAGCATCACAAAAAAGCATCACAAATGTAGTTACGGACAACAAAGGTCGATCCTGAAAAATCTGAGCTAAGAAGCTAAACTGATTTGCTTCAAGTGGGAACCTAACTTCTTCATTACGCCCTCGTGATCTTTTTGAGATGTCTTTTTATATTCTCCATGGTGACCATCCGATGTGATGCATTCACCAACAGGATACGGTACACTGTGTTAACATCCGCACTTCGCATGGACCAGACTGCACTTGTAATACACATTGAACTTTTCTACCAATTCCTGAATTTACAAAAATAAAAACAAACAAAAAAAAAAAAAACTAGCAAAGCATATATTGGCAAATCAGGCTCATTTTGAGTCTTTCAAAGTCAGGCAAAAATGTTGCTGAAGCTGATGTCCTACACACAGCTGCACCTTAAACAGGGCTGAGCAAGACACCTAGCTGCTCCTGGTCACTGTAGTCCAAATGTGTAGCACAGTTTTAGCGTAGCACTTAGCGGTCTCAGTGGTCTCTCTTTGTGTGTGCTCCCAATGTTGCAAATCCCCATGTTTCAGCTAGTAAACAGCCCAGACAGACGAATTCCAGTTCTGTCGGGGTGTCATTGAACTCTGCGGGCTCTCCGCTGTGTCTTTGTGCGTTTCATCACGACGGCGTCGTGCACGAAAAAAGCTCTAACCCTCTCCAGCTGGTGCCTGCGGCTGTACCAGTCGGACGGAAGAGAGAAAAAAAAAAACTCACTTGTTGCATCAAGCCGTTCCCTGTGTTCCCTGTGCAATCACAGCCCCCTCCCCAACCACCCGCACCCCCACCCCCGGATGGTTTGCCCCCCACATGCCACGCCCTTGCCTTGCTTTCATCTCCCTCTAGACCCCTCTACCACCACCACCACCACCTCCCTGCCCCAAACCAGTCGCCCCTCTTGCACTAAATTGGTTCCATCATTGCTCGGATCCGTTTCCTTTTCTCCCTGTCCGCCTGTTCTTTAAGAACGTCAACAGTGCTAAAATTATAAAGAGGAAACAAACAGACACACACAAGGGGTAACGTGTTAAAGCCAAGCAGAGACATCCATAATCCAACAACAG
Organism: Kryptolebias marmoratus; assembly: GCF_001649575.2. NCBI lineage: Eukaryota > Metazoa > Chordata > Actinopteri > Cyprinodontiformes > Rivulidae > Kryptolebias > Kryptolebias marmoratus. The sequence goes on along the minus strand of NC_051430.1, from coordinate 8,865,181 downwards.
ATCCTTGAGCGAAAAGCCTTGAGGTCTGTATACCTTTCTCTCTCTCTCTCTTGTTTTTGTCTCCATGCTCTCATTCTGTCGTACACGACTTTCCTCCAAACTTCTCTGACAGACGGCGCTTGTGCATCCACGTGGGAGTGTGTTTTGTCTTTATGTACGCAGTGTTGGGGTTTTTATTCACACACACACACACACCCCTCCTCCCCTCCCCTCCCCCCCCTTCAAACGGAGTACCTGCTCACTGTGATGATAGCGTGCATTCGCGCTCGGGTCTATCCACGCGATTCTGCCTCCCGATGCCTCTCCTTTCCTCCTTCTTTTTTCTTTCCTTTTTTTTTTTTTTTTTCTTCCTGCCACTCATTCGGTGTTGATCTCGGCTTCAAAGCGCTCTCCCAAAATAGGCCTTTAATCATAGTTTGGTGTGCGAGCGGCTCAGTGGTTAGGAGCTATAAGAGGAGGCCGGGTTGTATTTTTAGCGGGGAGGTTGAACGCCGAGGCAAGGTTCGGGTCGAGAGCTTTTTAGCCACTTTGAAGCACCAGGTGATGCCCATGGTATAATAGAAGTTGTGGAAGTTTTGGTCAGAGTTTTGCGGTTTGACTGGGTTAGATTAAAGCTGTGGAGTATGGTGAAGCTGTCAAACCTCCCCCCGGGGGTACTTTACAACAAAATGTGCCCATCCTTACATCCCGATCGGGCTGTGTATGTCTGGTCTGGACAACCCGATATCTCATAACCAACAAGCTAATACATCAAAGATACAAAAGCAGCAAAGAATGATTCAACAATATAAGTGTTGACTCAACGCATAAGGATTTAATGCAGTACGAGAAAGAAAAGAAAACTAGAGAAATTGCATTTCCTGTGAAATTGCAGTGTGAATGCTTATCGCTAAACAATTTAGCTGAAAGCTAAATAACCATAATTAACCATTCCTTTATGGAACATTAGTGGATCCGCGTAATTAGGGCGAAGCACCTTTTAGGTGTTTGTTGCTGTTTACACCGAGAGTGCTGAAGTTCTACTCTTGAAACAGTAAGTGCTTCTATGGAGAAAACAACACAGCTAAATGGCAGAAATGGCACCAGGAGAAGAGTTATCCACAAAAAACAAAAAAAGTCTAAAGGGGATAGAAACTTTGTCGACTTTTCTGCTTTTTTTTTTTTAAATGGACGGCTGTAACAAGCCTTTCCTCTGAATAATCAAATGGGTCAAATTGTAACTGTGGGAAGATGTAAGAAACCAACGCATCTAGATTTAATCCCAAAACTACATGGCTACTCTGCCAGTCTAATTGCACAGATTTGTCCATTTTCACGTCCCTATCCTTTAGATACTCCAGCCCGGGCTGTATTCACTTCTTGACAGCAAATGTTTCCATAAAGTTCAATAAGTTGATGCCATAGGAAAGAGAACAGCGTCTAATATTAACAAGCCAACTTCTCATCTGACAGAAAATTGCCTTCATCTTGTGGGTTTGGAAAAGGCATATTTTAGCATACATTTATAAATTCTGTGTTTTTACTTTTGATTGCTTTCCACACGGTCGCATTCTTTCTCTGCGTGATTTCCTTCGGTCCTTGATATGTGTTCATTTATTGAAAATAAATAAATAAATGACAGAATCAGCTCTTCCACGTTCGAGGCAAACATGCTGTTGTTCCATCGCTTTCAGGGCAGGGTGGCTTACTGTTGAGCCGGTGTCTTTAGAGGCAAGAAACGAGTAGATTCGCATAAAGCTTGTCACATTGACAAGGCTTTCTTTTCACCTGCCGCCATGTGACTTTCTCCTATTGAAAGTCACATGGCTTTCAATAGGAGATTCGTGTTGCACAAGAAATTCTCTCTGTTGGTGCTTTCATCAACATGTTTTTGTGACACGTAGCATATATATAGCAATATAGCTTTGTGTTCAGGTGTACCCTGTGACAGTTAAACACACATACTAGCTGCAGTAGTTGTACTGTTTAGTCATTTATAGTATGGTAAAGATAAACAAAATATAACTGCATAAATATGGCCAAAAAGTCCGCAGTGCTAACATTGCTAACAGTGATGCTACATTGCTAACAGCTAGCCAAACAGGAGGTATTCAGTCGTAAATCTCACACATTTCAAAACTATTTTCTTATTTATTTCACACCACTTTTAACACAATTGTGGTAGAAGCTTTATCGTGTGCCATAGAGTGCAAACATAAAAAAGTAGAAATCCTCCCTTTTAGCTGACAACTGCTCAAGCTAGCAGTTAGCATCTGTTAGCATGATAGCAGTTAGCATCTGATGGCTTGAGTCAGTCATTAGAGGCCTAGAAACCTTAAATAATGTGGTCAATACTTTGACTCAGAAACCTTTGTGGACGAGTTTAAATTTATTTTTTATAAGCTAGCAACCTCTTTACTTAATCTGTGTTGTGTTAGCTTAGCAGAGTGGGTACCAAACGCAGTTGCTCCTGTACGTCGTTTTATGGTGGAACTGGTTAAAAGGAAGGGTTCGCGCAGATTTTTTTAGCTAGTTGGCAAAAATAGCTACCGAAAAAAGGTGCAAGTTTTTATAGAAAAAAAAACATGCTGCAGTTACAGTCAAAATCATTACTCAGTTTGATTCGAGCTTGTGATTGAAACAGATTTGCAACATTAGCTCATTCTCAGGCCTGAGACGTGGTAAACACCCGTCCGAGAGAGGTTTTTTGTTTTTTTTTACAGCAGTTCTCCTCAATCATCCCTGTTGTCCACGCCGCTTGACCTCGGTCAGGCCTTCTGAGTTTTGTATTCTCCCATTCATTTATTTTCGGCGCATTTGCCTTGTGTTTGTTTTTCTTCCACCCCCCTCTGTTGGACTCATGACACATCCTCTCAGATCTGCACTCTTTTCTTTACATTTGCCACCATTTCTCTGCTTCCAACAAAAGTTGTTTCTGACTTTTTCCCTCAGACCGCCTGTAGGCGTTTGCTTGCTGAGCCCTTAAAGTGACAAGGGAAAAACCTGGAAACACTCCTGGTTTAAAGATGCAAATGGCATTCAGATGTCTGCAACGGAATAAATTCGGGGCCCTGATTATTCTCGGAGTACAGAGCAAGGACAGTGCTCTTACTTTTGGTTAGCGGTACAATGTGCTTCCCTTCGTGATGCTGATTCATCTTTGGGTGTTTTCGTTCCTCCCAGTTTCTGCTCAATCAGAACAAAAAGCTGCCTTCTATCACACGTCCATTTCTTAAAAAATCTGCTGTTTTCATTAAAGCTCACGCACGCAAACACTTGCTAACCTGCGCACAAACCTTGATGGCCCACAGCTGTGGCCACTCGTGTAGCAATTAAGTACACAAACCCACACTGATGCAGATTACAACCTCTCTCTCTCTCACACACACACACACACACACGAAACGCCGCCTCGGGGGCCGGCGCGGCGGCAGATGGTAAGTGTGCCTCGCACGTATTGCTTCTTAATGACAGAGCTGATCCGATCACTTCAGAAAAAAAAAAAATACCACTTCGGAACAGAACTCCCCCCTCAGCTGGTGGAGAGATGTTGAAGTCTCTGCGCAGGTACCCCCAGAGAGCCTTCTGAGGAGCGCGCGCGAACGCAACGTGGCGTCGAGCGCACGCGGGAAACCGCAGGGGTGTCCGTACACGTGCGCGGGCGGGCGCTGGTTTGTGTGCGTCTCGGCAGTGCAACGTCTCTGGAGGGTTTTTTTTTTTCTCTCTCTCTTGCGCGGCTGTGCGGAACGCAGCAGATGTGCTTGGTTCTCCCCCGAGGAAGTCGGCCCTCTCTCTTCGCTCGCTCTCGTCGTGCCTCCTCATCCGCACATGCCCTTCGATGTTTATACAGCGGTGCTCTTCAGATAATAAGCTGACTTTGGTGCTTATCCCCCCCCTCGCCCCAATCCTTCGTGCCCATTCCCATCCGCCTTCCAGTCCTCTGTGGGTCTCAGGTTTTTTATTAAGCACCCCCCCAACCCCGGCTGATTTTAGAGTTCAGCGTTTGTTGAGACTCGGTGCACTCCGAGTGCCTTCTGCATATACGGCACGGTGCTTTTACTTTCCGCATAGAGACGAAGGTTAAAAGTTTAAACCCACCTATTTTATTACCTCCGCCAAGGAGGTTGTGGTCTCGGTAGCATTTGTTTGTCTGTCTGTCTGTCTGTGCACAAGATTACTCAAAAACGTTAGGGATGGATTTTTCGGCAAACGTCAAACACGGTACAAGGAACAAGAGATTCAATTTTGGTGGCGATCCGGTAAAAGGTCAAAATCAGAGGTCGAGGTAAATCTGCAACCATGTAACAGAGGAAAAATGAACTGTGCAGCTGGACACCTCTTAGGTCAAGGGTGATCACCATTGATTTCAAGGCCATGAGGTCAAAGGTCAACATCACAGCTGACCTAGTGCTCTAACTCTGCAACAGTGTAATGTAGGAATGTCAAACTGCACAGCTGGACACCTCATGGGTCAAAGATGATGCCTGGTTTCAGGGTTCATGGGGTCAAAGGTCACAGGTAACCCCTTTGTTAAAACCTTCTCTCTGCTCCTACATGTGACCCTTTTGTTTCCTCCACCAAGGAGGTTCTGTTTCTGGTTGTTTGTCTGTCTGTTAACAAAGATCAGGTAAAAACTGATGAACAAATTTGGAGGAAATCTTCAGGAAATGTTGGGGTTGTCACCAAAAACAAATAATTACATTTAGGTGGTGATCCAGATTATGATCCGGATCAGCAATATGTATTAGTCACGCTGTGGCCTTGGTGGAGGTTTGTGCTCTCTTAGTGCTTCAAGTTGAAAGTGTACTAGGGGGTGTCTTCCACATTTCTCTGGGAGATTTGTCTTTGAGATTCTTCACTGAATCTAACAAGCAAAATAAAGAAATCAACACTTTGCTGTGTGGTTAGCTGTAGCTCTCTGTGGGAACCAGATTGTGAACATCTACGGGAGAAGCAGACTGACTGAAGATGCTATTGTTTACTATGTGCATGAGGTATTTGATATCTTGCGTTTGTTTATTAGCAGCAAAGCCTTGGCAGAGTGCAGAATTTCGAAGCTAACTTTAGATATCCTGGCTGATGTCAAGAAAAAAACAAAACAAAAAAAACAAAACAATGGCAGCTGTTTCTTACAGCTTCCTGACTTCTTCTACATTACAGAAAATTTGATTAAAAACATCCAGATTTAAATGTTGCAGCTCTTTCAAGGTGTGTAGGAATTTTTTTGATTTGCCAGAAAATGATATGATTCCAACAAAGGAAAATGAAAATAGGGACAAAAATGAATAATTAGCTGCCCATCTGTGATTGTAATTACTGAACAGGTGATAATGGCTCACAGATCTGGAGGTTTAGGCTCCTTATATGTTATACTGATATTTTTGTTTTGTCATTTACAGTATGAACCAGGTGGAAAAAACTTACGGAATATGAAAACTTTCTTAGCTTGGCTCAAAATCAGTTAGTTTCCCTTCAGGGATGAACATTCAAGCACACAGACAGAGTTTAATAAGGTCATGGTTCAGGAAAAAAGATAGAAAAGCATAAAATAAAAACCAATAAAACAACTCCATTGTTGTTTGGGTTTTTTAAGAGAGAAAGCGTAAAATAGGCTGGTGTATAATTTCTAAAAACCTGTATTTTGAGTCCACGTGGGAAAGAGAAAAATAAAGTTTTGAAAAATAGAAGTTTTTCTCACCAAAATCCACATTTTTATATGGAATGGAGGTGCAAATGCTGCAGAAAATCAATGAAAGAGAAGAAACACACAGAGGTCTCAAATAATACACTTGTGTTTTGTTAAAAAAAACTATTATTACTTTATGTTTTAAAGGTTTTTGGTTTTTTTTTTCTTGACTAAAACAAAAACTAAAGCCTGAGATTCGCTGCATCTTACTATTTCAGATAGTTTCTCAAAATGGCCGTTAACTCGAGAGCAATTCGACTAAAACTTCACACTTATTTCCAACTTAAATGATTACCCAAGAGATGACCAAACTGAAGAAAATGAAAAGAGACAGAAAAACTGAAGAGATCAGAACGATACACTTTGTGCAGATTTTCCAGCCTCAGCAGAGTTGACTCGACAAAGTATTTCCAACATCAGTCCAAGAACTCCCGTGTTGATGAGCGCTTATTCACTATCGTCTTCGGCAGGTTGACTGTCACTGTTCTGCCATTTTGCTGAGCACCTACACGCTTTATATTCAGCTGTCAGTACAAAGTTCAGACCTTTTCTTTCATTTTGGCACCACCTACAGTTTACGAGGCAATGCGATTGCATGTGTTACACTTTTTAAACCCCCTTTTTCTTTTAATAAAATGAAAAATCATTTTTTTAACCCTCCTGAAGTCTTTAAAACAAAAAGACAACGAGAGGTAGAGAAGCCCATTGTAACTTTGGGTAAATTTGACCCAATGGCCACGGTATAGTTAAAGGATTACCTTAAAAGGCAACAAACAAAAGCTTTCAAGAACTTGCTTTGAACCAAATAGTTATCGAGGAAAACAACCACAAAGTTCGCCTCTAAGGCGCCACAGGTAAATGGGAAGTTCGCTGCATCCTTCCTACGGCAAACCTTTACTTTTCGACCTCGTTCTTTCTCGTTTTGACGCAGGAAGAAAACCCATCCACTCGCTTTTTCACCCACAGCAGGAAAAAAAATTCTATTTAGCCTCAACCAGGCCACGGCGTCACACCATGATCCAGACCCATTCCCGCCACTCCCTCAGCAGACACCAAGCTATTTTCGGTCACGAAATCAAAGTGATAAAGCCAAAACAATGGTATCTGTTGCGGTGAAAACAGAAGGTTAGGCATTGAGCGCTTCACGTGTGCGGGTGCCGTCCCCGTCGCCCCGTGTTTTGCCCACGTTTCATCTTGCCCGGATAACACGGGATTGTGAAGCGAGGAGGAAAACAAGGTGACACCGCAGCACAAACAACACGGAGCGAGGAGAATGGAATCTAAACGGCGTCTTCCCTTTCTTTTCCTCTCTATTTCTTTCTGCTCCGCGACGCTCGTTTGTCGGTATGCTAACGAGGGGATTTGAGCGCGCGTCCGCTTGTGTACGAGTGATCCCGAAGAGCTAAACAGGTGCGTCTTTGTTGACACTTTGATGGTAAAAAAAATAAATAAATAAAAACAAAAACCTCAGCTTTTGTTTGGTTGTTGTTTTTTCCTCCACACCTGTGCAGAAGGGATTGTAGATAATCCTTTGATCTGAAATCAGACAAATTGCATCTTTTCTCCCATTTTTCCCCCCCTCTCGTCGAAGAATCAATAACGAGGCTGACAAAGAGGCTAACGTGCTAATAATTTTTTCCGAAGCATGGCCGGAACTTAGTCAGAAAGCCCGCTTGTAATAAACCGCAGCCTGCACGGGGATGAGCAGGCGGGATAATGAACAATCTAATCACCCCTGCAGATTTACACCCATTATTAGCGTGCATTTAGAAGCGCCCTTCTGCATTCTGCCCACGTCCTCGCCTGGATCTCATTTTCCCTCTCGCAGTAATGCTGCTATAGGTCTACAAATCCAAGCGTCGTTGTGTTTAAATGCTCTGCAGAGCCTGATTTAAGCTGCTCCCTCTTCAGATGGGGGATTTATTCCTAATGTTGCTGCGCTGTCTTGTAACAGTCTCTGCTCTAAAAGCTGCGTGAGGAGACTGAAATTGATGTTTTCCGGAGGAAAAAAAGAACAAACAAAAAAATCTGATTTTTTTAATAAGGAAATGGCCACTCGTAATGGAAGTTTTATCGAGCAACACATGTCGACGTCAAACTCCATTCTAAAAGCACATTAAAGCACTGGCTGCTGAAAGTTAGCTTCTTTATGTTTAAAAAGAAAAAAATAAGTGAGACCTTCTGTCTTCGTCAGCATGTTTCCCCTTTTAATAGCTCCAGATAGTTGCAGCCCCATCACTGGCGGCCGTAGTGCCGCAGATCGCTGCTCCTCATTAAAAACGAGAGAGCGCATCTTAGCCTTTTTGTTTGTTTGCACAGCCTCCCTAAATAAATGATTACCTTATCTGCCTTCTGACGTGAAGATCTGGAACGTATCAGACTCGCCCCGCAGATTAACTTGCGCGCCAAGTTCTTAAAGTAAACAGAGAAATTAAGAGGCTTTGCGTGCAGCGCTGCAGCCTGCGGGAGTTATTTACCACTGAGCTTGAACTTGTACAGATAAGGGCTTTTATTAATAGAGGCTTTTTTCTGTGTGTATACACTTACTTCACTTCTGTTTTGGCTTTATGTTTGATTACAATAAGCTGTGACGTTCAAATTTCGACTTTTCCTCAGAGGACTGGGACTCTGGCTTCTGGGAAGCCGGTTTTTTGGAGGCATATTGACGTACGTTCAAGAAAACTGGAACTGGGAAGCTCCACGGTGGACGTTGGAGCTGCGTTCCTTTAATTAACAAAAAACATTTGATACAATCAATCAGGATTACTCTCTTAAATAAATTACTCAGTTTCGGTGTTTCATCTGGGGTTTGTCCAGTTTTACCTCCGCCAAGGAAGTTATGTTTTCGGTAGCGGCTGTTTTTCATGGGTCACGGGTGATCACTGTTGATTTCAAGGTGACGGGGTGAAAGGTCAACATCACAGCTGACCTAGTGCTCTATCTCTGCAACAGTGTAATAGAGGAATGTCAAACTGCACAGCTGGACACCTCATGGGTCAAAGATGATGCATGTTTCATTGGGTCAAAGGTCACAGGTAACCCTTTGTTAAAACCTCCTCTCTTTTCTCCTACATGTGACCCTTTTGTTTCCTCAACCAAGGAGGTTCTGTTTCCGGTTGTGTTCGTTGGTTTGTTTGTCTGTCTGTTAGCAAAGATCAGGTAAAAACTAAAGAACAAATTTGGAGGAAATCTTCAGGAAATGTTGGGGTTGTCCCAAAAAACAATGGTGCTGATCCAGATTATCATTCGGATCGCAGGTTTGCACTAGTTAATTTTTTTTTTTTCCTGTTTCCCTTTCAAGCTATTAAATATTGAAACTGTAAATCTGAATTTCTACACACATGACTCTGTGTTGGGCTCAGTTCTGTTTAGTATGAACATCGTTAATCTACCTTCTGGGTAAGAATGGTTGTATTTGTTCCACAGAGGACATTACAGGTAGCCGGCAGCTGGCTCAGTCAGTCATATTGTTATGTTATAAAGAGGCTCAATGAATCCTGTGCTTGACTGTGAACCCACTCCTGTTCGGAGCAATGGCAAGTCAGTGCTGTCGTTTTTTGTGTTTGTGGGTTCAAGTGCTGCATTTCTGAGTCCGATCAATAACTCTACAGTTAGAGTCATGAGAGGACAGGGTCCAGTTAGAGGCAGAGACTAAATAAGATCCTCGAAAAGGAACTCTTTAAATGATTGAAAAAAAAGATTGGAGTTTGTGCAGAGGTGAGCTGTTCATTTCGTCATGATGGACAGCCATTTGACATAGCGTTAGCGCACACGGTGGGTTGTGCGTTTTATCGTGACGCAGATATCTGAGTGGGACCGCCGCTCAGCACTTAGAGACTAAAGGCTCGAGTCAGGACTGGGAGTCCACGGAACATTAAACCTCCTGGCGTGAGGACATCGTCCCGCCCTCGGTGGGACGGAGTGGGATGGAGGCAGTCAGGGGTCACTCAGAGGCCCGAACTTGAATCGGACTTGCATCTAAAAGACAATTCATCGCTGGACGAAAGTTTCGTAGGTGACGTGGAGCCAAGAACCTCCCGGAGAGCGAGAAAGTGTGTAGAGGGCTGAGCCACTGGGCCCTTTTTACTCATTATATTTCTTAGTAGTAGTCAAGTTTAATTGTCTTATCAGACCTCACTATGGTATTTCATAAGCAGCAGCAGCGTACTGTTCTGATCCTTTGTCTTTTAAACAGCTGAATCCCCCCCCATGGTTTCTACATCCTATTGCGGAGCCAATAATTCTGATGACTTTAGGGGCAAGTTTATTGCTTTTACCAAGATTCATAGAGTATCGGGATAAACTTAACAAAAGAAGCTTCCTGTACAGCATGTGGGGTAAACATGGGATGACGTGACTCTGCATGGGCTCATTGGTTCCAGCAGTTTCGGAGTACTCAGTTAGGAGAACAATGGGAAGCATTCCTGCTATTAAGTACTACTTTGTTTCCTTTTTTCACGGGAAGGCTGGAATTGTTTTGAAATGTCCAGTAAGATTTAAGGTCTAAACCTGTTTGAGTATGAGAAGTAATCATGGATTTGACAGTATAACTTCACCAAAATACAATATTTATTTTTTGTGCCATCAAACTGAAAATAAAGGTGAAAGGACTTCCCAACGCCAATGATTCCTCTGAGTGTCATCATTTGTTGTTGAGAGGTCACTTCTTTCCCAGGTGTCAAGTGTCTGTGGGATACCTGACACCTGGGAAACATACGGTCCAAGTTGTTTTTGCTTGTTTCTTTGTTTTTTGTTGTCCACCTCCCAAAAGAAATATCTGGTGTCTTAGCTGCCAGTTGTTTAACTCCCTCGCGAGCTGCTAAACCTTGTGGTTTATTGAAGCGTTTACCGCTGCAGTGATAGTGAGCAACAGGAACTACTGAAAGCGGTGTTTATGCCAGCAGCCTTAAACCTTGTCAACAGGTTGTCTGAGCGTCAACAAGTTGCTGCAGGTTGAAAAAATTGCAATAGGGAGGACGTCCACAGGAAGGGGACTCTTTGGGAAAGCACTTTAACGTTGGATAGTGTTGTGTGAAATATGGCGGAGACATAAACTGCGTGATCTACGTGTCTTTCCCCAGATGTCCTGGACAGCATGGCGAGGTTCAGCGTCCCGGGAGTGTTCAACTACAGCATGCTGACCCTGTCTGACCACGAGAAGGTTCTGTACGTCGGGGCGCGAGAGGCCCTGCTCGCCCTGGACCCCAACGATATCAGCCGACAGCTTCGTCCACAGGTAGCACACGCATACACGAACACAAATGCACACGTCTTGGCCACCGAGCGGGATCGAAACATTGCTACGAGCACACAAGAACCAGCCATCGACCAACTGGCGCTGCAAATTCCGTGCTCTCTGAAATTGTCGAACTGCTGCGAATTAAATGATAACGCGGCGTTTATCAACTGCGGGCTTTGTGATGAGCGGCTCCCGAACAAAACGCATCTTCCTCACAGCTTCGTCGCATGCCGAGATAAACGCTCGTTCCAATTTCAATTAGGGCCGCCTATGATGGAAAGCACGGCGACATCACAGAGTCTCGTCTTTGAAAAGGAGGACAGGAAACATAAAAACATCCCTGCAAGTGTCTCGCTTTTCGTGCTCCCTATTAACTTCCAGAATAAGCTAATAGTGACTTTTCTATTGTCTCTTTTGCATTTCAGAGCATCTGAGAACGCACACACATACACACACACAAAAACACATTGCAGCTGACAATAAACCAGCCTAATAAAAATGTTAATGCAGCCTCACCAGATGGATCTTCCTTTTTCTTTTCTTTCATCAAGCATTAAAAAGCTAACAGTGTACGAACTGAAAAAAAAAAAGATTCCTTCCAAATGTCCTTTCTAAAAGGTTTTAAAAAAATGCATAATTGTTGTCGTTAGCTAAGAGCTATGGAGGTTTTTTTTTTTTGGTTTTGTTTTTTTAGTGCAGAAATAGCTTTTTGTATTAACAAGTAAAGCTTTAAAACATTGTTTTTTATGTGATAAAAAGAAACAAAAAACCACAGTGGTAAACTTTTTCTTTTTTTCCACCAACATAACACCATACGTATGTGTTGTCAGCTAAAGTGGCGACTTTAAAGACTTATTTTTAGCTCCAGGGGATTAGCAGCTAGCATAATCTTGCAAGTGTTTCCCACCAGATTACACCATAATGCCGTGGAATTAGCATTAATTAACGTGGTAACGTAGCCCTTTAATAGTGCTGAGTATTAAAGCCCATGAGCTAATATTAGCAAAAAAAAAAAACAGAGTGAAAGTGCTGACGCTCGACATGTTAGCCACCTGCGTTTCAGTTATGCTAATTTTCTAAAAGAACAAAGGGCATTGATAAAATTTTTAACCACGTTTCTGAAAATAAATGAAAAGTATATAACTCCACGGCCAATTTGGTCACTATTTTTAACCAAGGAGGTTATGTTTTTCGTTAGCGTTTTTTTTGTTTTGTTTTGTTTGTCTGTCTGTCTGTGAACGAGATTACTTAACAATCCTGTAGCCTTCGGGTCAAATTGACCCGAACTTCCAAGGGCTTCTCTGCCTTTCTTCTTGTCTTTGTCTCTTTTGGGGGCTTCGGGAGGGTTAAAAAGTTACGAACAAAAAATTCATGAAGTTTTCGGGAAACGTCCAACACAGTACAGAGTGGTTTGATTTTTGGTGGCGATCCAGTCCGGATTCGGGGATTTTTAATTTTTTTTTAAAGGATTCCAAGCGGACAGTGAACTTATGGCCACTAAGGTTTGCCCTCTTGGGAGTGCTTCTAGTTATTAATTTATTCACGACCTTATGAGCAGATGTATTCCACATGTTGTATATTTGAATGTTTCAGTCTCCGGTAAACACAACGGCAGCATTTTCGATAAATCTGAATGTTTGCGTGCGCAGCCAGTGTTTATACTTCCGCCGAACACAAACATATCCAACATTAATCTCAGTTTTGAAACCACGCAGTGTAGTTTTGTCCATGTTTTAATGTGTGTTTCTTGTTTTTTCTCTTGGAAGCACTCTGGAGGGGGGGACCTGTTTGTCTGCATTAATACCCTTGACTTGACCCGCGGCACACACTCCTGCACATACGGAGACGCTAAACCCCTCAGAGACTCGCCCGGGCTTTGCTTTGCCCTCTCAATAATTGGTCTTTGTTGCAATCAATACAGTTACAACCGCCGTGCAATGAAGGTGTAGTGAGCAGCCCGCGGCGGCTTGGGGATTTCTATCTGATTTACCGCTGTAATGAGAAGTTATTAGATGCACACACACACACTGTGACACACTGCGACACACCACCCAGCCACTGGCTGTTTGAGTGAGGGTTATGGGTCTCACACTAATGATAAGGCCACCTGTTGTCAGCCCCCAGCGTGCGGTATAGATGGAAGGAGCCAACAGAAAAAATGACTGAGCACGAACGAGGAAATAGTTCTTCCCGTGTGTTTCCCTCCTTCCCTTCCCTTTAACTGCTCCTCTCTTATTCCCTCTGCCGCTGTCTCGCCCACTGTTTGTCTTCATTACTTTCATCACTGTCTTCCTTCCCTGGATATTCTCCGGGGATGTTTTCCTTTTTCTTTCTTTCTTTTCTTTTTACCGGATGTGTCTTCCGCGCTGTTTAGCCAAGCTTGGGACTGGGTTTCGCCTGAATGTGCTCGGTGCTTCCATGTTTCAGCCTTTTTAAGGTAGGGAAGCCCTCGTAACTTCGGGGTCAATTTGACCCGAAGGCCACGTGTTAGGGTTAAACGGAGCCTTTCGGAATCGATTGTTACGTCTTGACCCGGAGTTTTCATTCGCATTAGCTCAGATGTAGATGCTGTATTCCTGCGTTTGGATTCCCAGGAGGTTCGTCTCGAACCAACTTGATGTCTGTTTTTAGAGGAACGCTAATGGCCTTGTGCCATCGGAGATAAAAAGGTCTGGTGGCCATGGAAGAGCCCCAATTACCAACGTAAACGTTTGTGTTTCATTTTAGCTCGACTCGCTTCCATGACAGGCACACTCCCGAGGTGTGTCCAAACACACATTTGTGCCGCCTTAAAGTTGCTGCTCACCGTTAATGCTGGGCGGGATGTTCAGCGGGCCACATTGCTTTTGGTCACTGCGTGTTTGTACGCCGGCGGTCATCCCGCACTCCCAACCTCCTTCGTGGCCGAGACCACCACCGCACGGTGGAAAAAACGCCTGACGTGCGATCAGAAAAACGTAGGGCGAAACATTTTGTGGGTGATTAAAAGAACCGTGGATGTGCAATTAGGGGTAGAAATGGCTTCATTTCAGCCGGCCCGCCATTAAAAGCCTAATCGCACGAGTTAAAAGACGCAGAACCGACAGGTGATGTTTCACGCCCAGAGATCCTAATGATTCATGTAGTTATTACCTCTGATAGTTATGGCTCCATCAGGAGACAAACTCCCTGAAATTGAAATGTAGACTCTGGGAACAGGAGGGAAGTTAGTGGATTTCCTACAAACCGTCTTCCGTGTTTATAAAATGTATGGAGCTCTGCTCAGAAGCGGCGAGCCAATCTGGTTTTATGCTCTTTTCAAGCCCATTAGGAGCCGTCGTCGCTGTGTCGTTTAATGACCGTCTTTGTTTTAAAGTGCATTTTTATTGACTATTTGATGATATTCAAGCCGGCCCGTTGTCCGACTGCAGTTGGTTTGCATCCAGCAGAAGTAAAATCAGAATTTGCAGCAGCCTGCCGCCCGTAATGGCCATCATAATTATTTTTTAACGGTGTGGAAACATCTAAGGGAAACACATGGTGGATGTTTCGGACCGGTGGCCAAAGTTCAACCATGGAAAAGAGTGCGTTTCATTCCTTTTTTTGTTTGTTTTTTACCACCCCGTGTCTCAGAAGTACACGGCGACACGCTTCTCCGGCTCCGTCTTCGACCCTCGAAGACAGTGGGGCCGTAAAAACCAGGGGTCGTGTCCCTTCACTGGGACCCTTTCGCCGTGTCCAGCCCGCAGGCGTAAACGGAGCCGTGTACCTCAACGCGAGCTGGGCAGGAGTGTGGACGGCTCCTTCGCATTAACGTCTAGTTCTCCGCACATTTATCGGCTCAAAACGCGCGTAGGCTTTCATGGAGCAAGAGAAAATTGCCGACTGCTTCCTGTTGCCTTAGCGACGGCAGCTACTGTCGATGCCCATGATGTTCTCCTTCCTTTTATTGTGATTTGTCTCCAAGTTCGTCTCATTACCAAGTATTTTATTTTATTCCCGCCGCCCCTTCCTCCCTTGGCAACATGTTTTCCTACACATGGAGACGTGGTACTAATGGGTGAAAGGCCTCCCGCGGTGCCTAACATTCGTCTCTGTCCTTTTCCCACAGATCGACTGGCCGGCCCCCCAGGATAAGAAGAGGGAGTGCGTCGCCAAAGGGAAGAACAACCAGGTACATTGATCTCAGCTCACACACACACACACACACACACACACACCTCTGTAGGTGGCCCACTTTTGTTTTACAGTGCAACAGGGAGGAGTAGCTCACGACATTTCTCAATTCTTCTTAGCTGTCTTTTGTTTTTTGGGAGCGGGGGGCGGGGGTCTCCAAGCTGGAAACCTTCCAGTCGTTACATTAGCACGCAGAGAGGGGCATCATTCAGACCGGATCGGGTTGGGATTGGCAGCTTTCGGTGTCCGGCAACACAAAAAACACATCGTAAACCTCAGTCCGAAACAAAAACAAAAACATTTAAATAAAAACAAAAACCAATAACCAATGGTCAGGGAGGTTTTGGGGACAATACAGTCAAAAGACAACTAAATGTTTTTAAGTCCAAAATTACAAATCACACAGGCATTGTTCCAGATTAATGTTGTTTGGGAAGTTTAAAACCAAGAGAGTTTCATCAAAAACAACAACAAAAGTTGTAGCTTTAATATCAAACGTGAGTTCAGATTTTTCTCTTGTGTTGGGCAGTTCTCCATCATTAATATGAAGCTGTAAACTGTACAAAAAAATGCAACATGTTGTGTTTTTCCTAAGGATGTTTTACTCTTCAGGACATACTTTAATCTGGAATAAAGCAATGGGTTAGCACTCAGGATACGTGTTGTGGATGACTCTCAGCTACTACCACACCAAATCTGAGCTCAATATCTGTCTGATTGACTGTGTTGCAGCCGTTCTTGTTTTTGCTGTATTGAGTTAGCAGCGGTGTCCATCTTTAACTGGGTTGACTCCAAAACCTAATCAGTTGTAGATGTTCGTTCAACAATTAATATCTGGGAGTTTCATTAAAATCCATGGAAGGATTCATTCAGGTTTGCTAAGAGTGATTAGCTGCGGTGGCCATCTTCAGTTGGGTGGTCTCCAAGAGTTGTACGGCGGTGGACGTACATCCAAGCGTAGCTCGCCGAGAGTTCTGTTAAAAGCCACGCACTGGTTCACAAGATATTTTGCTAACAGAGGGACAAACAAAAGAAACAAACACACCAGAGACAGCTCAGGCTTCCATGGCAGCAGGCGACACAAAATGGAGGGTTAGGATCTCCCAGATATCCCCCCCCCCCAGAAAAAAAAAAAAAAAAAAGTTCTACTTTTCACGTTGTTTGGACTTTTGATGAGCGATCACACTTTTAACTTGCTAGAAATATAGAGCANAAAAAAAAAAAAAACAAGAATCAGGGAACGCAGACAGTAAGCGGACTCCGGCCAACTCTGCACTCTAGCCTCCATCTGCTTCGCTTGCAAGACATCCACGGTTAATATTTTATGGGAAGCCCCGCAGAGGGCTTCGGCTCTAAGTGCACGACGGTCAGCTTTTTTTTTTTTTAAGTTTTGTTTTTGGTGTGGCTTTTTCAGCAGGAAGAGGGCACCACTTCGGCACAGTGGAGGGAAAAACAAAAACTGCACATGAAGCGAGTTTAAAAGGACTTGTGGCTAAAAGTTGATACGTACTCAAACTTCGGAATGGAGGACAGGCTGTGATAAAATATACCTTTCTGAACAATGTGACCGTAAACACGGCGCACAGTACTGTGTGTTTACTAGTATTTGTACACAATGTTGAAGTGTGGTAGTATTAAGTACGCGTCTGAGCCTCAACTCTTCATTTCGGCACGCAGACGTCGAAGGACACTCCTCATGAAGCGCCGAAAAAATTATCCTGTTAATTTTTCTCTGCCTGCGCTTCCTGTTCGCGTCTGAGCGTTTCGATAATTCATCGCGGCCTCGTCCGCTATAAGCGATGCGATCAATAAGGCACAGAAAGCCTTGGCCGGCTCTGGCTGGAACATAAAAAAAAAAAAAGAAAAAAAAAAAAATGATCCAGCTGTCTTTAAGGGTTCAGTCAGGCTTAAAGATGGCGAACAGCTGCTTCGGCTGATATGGGAACAAAGTGACTCTTCAGCTGTTGTTTACTTGTTTATTGTTTTTGGTTTTTTCCCACCATGCTTTGTGATAATTCAACCATTCTTACATGGAAACGTTCAGCTCAGTCTGGAATAACATGGTATAACTTTTGGGTGTTGTACCTTTTATACTATTTACCTTTAATTACGTACAATAAAATCCCCCATAGAAATAAATGGAAGTTTCTTCAGTTCCTTTAAAATCCTTGTTTATTGTTTTTTTTTTCTTTACGTTTTTTGCAATCTAACTACTTCTTTATGCTGTTTTATTTCTATCCAATCCAGGAGATGAGTGCTATGTTTGCTTTTTGTAATTTTCACATTTTTAAAACTTTAAAACTTTATTTACAAATATTTTACCCGTAGAAATACATCAAGGTTTCATTAATTCCTTTAGAATAGTTGTTTTCTTCGAAATCTGCTTCAGGAGACTTGTTTTATTTTTGTCTTTTTGTGCTACTTTTAGCTTTTAGCTAATCGATCAGTGCTATTAGCTTCAACCCATCCTTTTGTGACTTTCATCCTTTAGCCATTCTTTTGTCACTTTTAGCTATTATTTTGCTACTTTTAACTACAGTTTTGCTCATTTATTTTGCTGAGTTTTAGCATTAGAATGTTTTGCTATTTTTAGCCAAGGTTGAGCTAACATTAGCATCTCTTTTTATAATTTTAGCTACTGTTTCATTTATTTTAGATTTTGTTTTGCTGCTTTTAATTACTGTTCTGCGACTTCTAGCTACCATTCTGCTACTTTTAGCTTTAGCTACCCTTTGAATGCTTTTAGCTTTAAACCATTATTTTACTACTTTCATCTTTTAGCCATTCTTTTGCTACTTTTAGCTAGCCTTTTTCGCTTCGTTTCTAGCTACTGTTTTGCTCATTTAGCTTTTAGCAAGGGCTTTGCTTCTTTTAACCTTTAGCTAACAATTTGCTCTATTTATCTTCTATCCAACATTTTGTTATTTTTAACTTTTAACTACCTTTTTTATGTTTAGCATTTAGCTACCATTCTGTTCTTTTTAGCTTTGAACTACAGTTTTGGTCATTTCAACTATTTTGTTGTTTTTTTAGCTTTTGTATATTTTGCTTTTTTTAGCCAAGGTTTTGCTAATATTAGCATCTGTTTTTTTTATAGTTTTAGCTACTGCTTTATTTAATTTAGCATTTGTTCTGCTAATTAAAATACCGTTTTGCTAATTTTAGCTTTAGCGTCTATTTTGCAAGCTTTTTTCATTTTTAGCTTCTGCTTTGCTTCGTTTAGCCTCCATTTTGACGCGTTTAAACCAACTCCAGCTAAGTCTCTGAGCTCTCAGCACGTCCAGGTGAGTCTTTCGGACCTGGACGTCATCGTCCTAACGGCTCCTTTCTTGTCCCCTCTCAGACCGAGTGCTTCAACTACATTCGCTTCCTGCAGAGCTACAACCACACGCACCTCTACACCTGCGGCACCTACGCCTTCCAGCCCAAATGCACCTACATTGTAAGTATTGGTGCATGCATGTGTGTGTGTGTGTGTGTGTGTGTGTGGATGGAGTCATGGCGAGTCAGTGCTGACAGGTGTCAACCTGACACATGGGACCTGGGGGCGAGTGGAGCACACATGAGGGTCGCTTTTGTGTTTATGTGTGTGTGTGTGCATCTGCATGTTACACTGATGCGATTGGACAACGTAGTGGGGGGGAGGGCTCTTGTAATAAACAAACGGCTCCGTCATGTGGGTCATAACACCAGCTGACCATGAACCACCTGTGTTCCTCGTCCTCCCTCTGTGTGGGCAGAAAGTCGACGACTTCACCCTCAACCCCGCTGCTCTGGACGACGGGAAAGGCAAGTGTCCCTACGACCCCGCCAAGGGGCACACCGGTCTCATCGTGGGTGAGTATAAATATTTGTACGCAGCACTGTACAAAAGTCTCGATCTACTGCCCGCCGAAAAAAGGGCAAAAGTGTGTCTCGAAGATGGCTGCCCCAGCTGAGCAACCTTAAAAAACACACACACAAGAATGGCAATAAAACAGCCAATTTTAGCCACACTGAGCTACAAGTTGGTGTGGTCGTAGCTGAGAGTCATCCCCAACTTAGACTAACTGTTCCCACAGTCCCACTGGATTTGTTGTACTAACACTCTCAGAGAGGAATCACTGGATGTACATCGACAACTGTTTCAAGTCAGTTCAAGATGGGCTCCAGAACCGACTGATTATTGAAACCACCCCCAAAAAAAAGGGTCCAACTCGGCCATTTTTTTACAGATGTTGAGCTGTAGTTTGGTATGATAAGCTATGATAGTACACATTGCACAGCTTTGCTCAAAGCTTTGGCTTTACAGTCCTGCTCACCATTATTGGCACCCCTTCATGATTTGCATAGCTGAGTGAATATCTTCATGATCATTCATTGGTTAATTCATGTCATATGTGTGGAGGCAGTCCATCACAAGTGATCTTTATGTGTGATTTGCAACAGGTGAGCCAAATTGGGTTTTCATATTGATTTGCAGCAAAGGGTGCCAATACCATTGGCATGGTAAAAATTATGTTTTTCTTTGTTTTCCTCATAATGTTTATCTTTTTAAATGTTTTGGATCATTTGCTGTTTTGCATCAAGCACAAGCTATCAGCAATAAAATGTTGTTTCACTTGATGAATTTCCTTCAGTAAATATCCCATTATATGTACTTAAACTTCATGGGTGCCAATAATGGTGAGCAGGACTGTAATTGTTGTCTGTTAGCAAAATAGCTCGTGAACCACTGGATGGATTTTAACAGAACTCTTGGAAATGAAAGCAAAGGAGTACCAAGGGTCAAAGGGGTGAGTCGGCGTCGCTTCTCCTCGGACAACTAAGAAAAAAAAACAGTATATAATGCCAAAAAAGGAAATCAAGAAATAAATCCCCCCTTTTCATCAGCTGCAGCTAGGAAAGACAGCCATTCTGTCGTTTCTACATGTATTATTAACGTTCCAAAGCTGCATTATTAACATGCAGCTTTGGAATGAAAAAAAAAAACGGCAAATCTCTACAAACCGCTCTCGCAGGAAGTCTCATCGGTTTTGTAGCCTGGAGAAACGAGAGCCCAGAGGTCCGATTTTTAACTTTTCACGCCACGTTCGCTTTCGTGGCGGACAGCTTTACTGAGCCTACAGGACCTTTTTTTATCGCGTCTTCCCCCGCCGAACCAGCAGCCTTCTCTCATCATAGGCTTCTGTAATTGTGTCTAAAAGAAAAAAAGAATTAATCTAAAGCCTGCACTCCAAACAGATAAGGAGCTGTACTCTGCGACGCTCAACAACTTCCTGGGTACGGAGCCAGTCATCCTGAGGAACCTGGGCCAGCAGCACTACAGCATGAAGAGCGAGTACTTGCCCGCCTGGCTCAATGGTAAGTAGAAAACGGGACGTGGGGAACGAGAACGAGCAGGGAGGGGTGAAGCGAGCGCCAAATAGTGCCAAAAATCTCTGCTTTTTACCGTTTACCTCCACGGTCTGAAACCTGTCGAATGTGTTGCAAAATCTGCAATTTTTTTTAAATAGACTTTAGCACAAAAGTTACAAATATGAGACACGCTTTTACTTTTGATGGACTGAACAACGTTAGACGTGAGGAATGGCACCGAGTGTGAATTTTAGAACAAAAGGTTGGAGACTTGCAAGGTATTATAACGCCCCTTTCTACAGTCGACTGGTGGTCCTAAAAGAACGACCAGCTAATTACACTTAAAGTTGAACTGTAACGAGAAAGCACAAAAAAAGATCTGTTTTCCAAACGAATTACAAGCTTGGCTCCAAATGGAGACAACGGGAAGTGAAATGGAGGATATTTGGATAATTCTGTGGAACCTGAAGTGGACGACCATGAACCAGTGTTCTAGTGCAGTGGTTCTTAACCGATCTGGCTTTTGGGATCCACCATCACCCCTTAATGACAAGTCATGACCCAAATAGAGAAAAAATTTTAACTTCTCAAAGATGTGTTTGGGTTAAAATATAAGAATATCAAAGCATACAAATAAAAAAACAAACTTACCTATAGTCCCCGGTACCTATGTTCCTTGGTACCTATGTTTCTCAGTACCTATGTTCCTTGGTACCTATGTTCCTTGGTACCTATGTTCCTTGGTACCTATGTTCCTCAGTACCTATGGTCCTCAGTACCTATGTTCCTTGGTACCTATGTTCCTCGGTACCTATGGTCCTCAGTACCTATGTTCCTCGGTACATATGTTCCTTGGTACCTATGTTCCTCTGTACCTATGTTCCTTGGTACCTATGTTCCTTGGTACCTATGTTCCTTGGTACCTATGTTTCCCAGAACCTATGTTCTCCCAGGGTTAATAATGAAAGATGCTTGGCTCCACCTCCAGATGTCTTGTAATAGAAATGAAAAAAATACTGAATTCCAGTGTAGGTACGGGGAACATTAGGGGCTACCAGGGAACATACTCAACAGTGTTTGTGGTAGTGTTCTCAGCAATGAATCCATGGAACCATCCCATCCTTAACGTCACCCTTCAACCAGAGTTAAGGTTGGGGTTTGGCCAGTATGCTCCTTTAGCTGTGTGACTTATGAACGTAAGCTAGCAGCTACTACTGCTCTGCTGTGTCTGTTACAATGGTTCTACTTGGAGAGAGTTCAGACTTTTCGGAGGTGATATGTGTAATGAGAACCATTGACATACATGGTTGTGATAGCAGTAGCAGCATCCGCTAGCTCAAAACTGTAGCTGGCAGCAAGCTAGCTTGCAGCTAATTCTAAACCGTGTGTTTAGGTGTATATATTTATGCCTCAGATAAGGTGAAGAATTGTTATCTTTTGGAGGAAGGGGGGTGAGGGAGCCACTCGGAAGATGTGAAGGGGAGAGAAGAGGATGAAGTCATGGGTGATGAAAGACGAGACATTAGGGCCGGTGATGAAAAGATAGAAGGAGAGGTGAGTGGAGTAGGGAGACGATGTGGAGGCAGGAGCAGCATACAGATGAGAGTGAGAGGTTTCGGCCGATATGGCTGTTTATTATTCATGCAGATGCAGAGCTTTTCTTTAAAACCGGACCTGCGATGAAGCCGAGCTCGCCTCATTTTAAGCAGTTTCTGACCAGCCTAAAAGCATTCAGCTGCTTTGGGTTTCTGTGGAGAGTTATGGCATTCCTTGACGGCTTTTATACTGAAAAGACCAGTCTGTCTGCAGCGGCAGGACATCCTTGAGATTACAAATGGGGAGAAGAAAAAAATAAATAAACTACTTTATGCACAAAAATGAATTTAGAATCCCCAAGTAGTTCAAGTTTTAAAACTGTTTGACTGCCTTTGTAAAAAAAAGGAACTTCTGAAACCTAATGAGGCACGGGCAGAGGGATATTTCAAAAGCAACAGCCATGAGGAAGGGAGGAAGTGGGAAACCCCCCCCAAAAAAAAAGAAAAATGGATCGATATTAGTGAGCAGCGGAGAGAAAGAAGGTGAGAAATGGTCGGGGAGGAGGTTGACGCGAAGGAGGCTGATGAAAGAAAGCGGACGGAGAGGTGAGAAGGAGATAGAGGTGTAATTCTGTCCTGCGGGCCGAGGTCGTCTCTTTGTTCACTTGTGATCTATGTCTTAACCAGCTGCGTAAAAACACACCTTCGGATTTCAGTCTGTGTGTGTGTGTGTGCAGAGCCGGACTTCGTGGGCTCGGCCCTGGTGCGGGAGAGCGGCGGCAGCAAAGACGGGGATGACGACAAGATCTACTTCTTCTTCAGCGAGCGGGCGCTGGAGCTGGACTGCGACACGGAGCTCACGGTGGCCAGGGTGGCCCGCGTCTGCAAGGTAACCCGCCAGATGAGAACCGGAACCACGCTCCTGCCGTGGAGCTTATC
The DNA here is from genome assembly GCF_001649575.2 of Kryptolebias marmoratus. Taxonomy (NCBI): domain Eukaryota; kingdom Metazoa; phylum Chordata; class Actinopteri; order Cyprinodontiformes; family Rivulidae; genus Kryptolebias; species Kryptolebias marmoratus. The sequence goes on along the minus strand of NC_051430.1, from coordinate 8,842,311 downwards.
AGCACGGATTTTGAACAGCCGTCAGTCTCCGGGCTAATGCAGATTCCACTGTAAAATTGGGCTTTTGTGCACAGCTGCCTTCTGCTTCCTCCAGCTGTGTTGGCAGGTGCTCCTGAGGGGCCTAATAGCGCGATGCGGTGTTCGCTAACTGCTTCGGGCTTCTTCGGCAGGTGACGTGAGCAAGCAACCGGCAGAGTAGAGGAAAATGTATGCGCCAATCCATCGCAGTGGAGGCTGTCGTGTTGAGCTGGAGCCAGAAACGTGCCGACGCGGTTGACTGGAAACCTTTAATAAAAGGAACTGTTTGGCGGGACTGCGAGAAAGGGAAGACTCAGATACAAACCGGGACGACTTAAACAGGAAGGGGTGATTACTGGAATGAGGAGCAGGTGCGCTAAAGACATAAACCAAACATATATATATATATATATATATATATATATGGAGACCTTCAATGAGAACTCAGACATTAAAGCTGGATTTGGACAAACATTTCCCACTAGTTGGTTCCATTACAAGTTTGAAGCTCCGCCCCTTCCATGTAAACAAACATTGTCCTTGGTAAAATAGAAAAAAAAATACTATCCAGCTGTTTTTTAGAGCAGTGCTGTCAAACTCCCTTACACCAGGGGGCCAAAATTGAAAATTTGGACCTAGCTGAGGGCTGATCGCAATCTATATTTATTAAAAAGCTTACCTAAATAGATGTAATATGTCAAATCATTCATACAGAAATATCAAACGCCTGTTCCCAGTTACACATTATATAGAGTTTAGAACAGACATACTTAATTAAATGAAGAAATATAGATCAACCATTTAAAGACACATTTCTTGTGCAACTAAAAGTCCATCAGCAAAAGTCCGATATCGTCTCTTGACTGCGAATTTATCAAAAAGAGTTTGTTCGGTCCCACCTCTGGTGACCTTTCCACGTCAAAAACAAAGATTACTGAGGAATGAAAACGTCATTTTCTTGGTTTCAAAGGAACTGGCGCGAGATGCAACAGAGACCCGATCTGTCACAGACTGGAGTGGCCAGAGCTAATAAAATTTAAATGTTATCTTGGGGGCCAGATAAAATGCTACCAAGACCCGGATCTGGCCCGCGGGCCCTGAATTTGACACGTGGTGTTTTAGAGGTGTCGTATTTTGCGATTCTTTAACGTGTTTAGCTGTAGTTACCTATTTTATGCGTCAAAGAAACGTCACGTGACACTGCGATGGAGTCTTTCTTCTGTAAGCTGGGTGTCCGTTTCCAAGAGGGAAGTAGGGGCGCTTGGTTTAATATTACGATACCAGCCACGTAAACTGAAATATACTTAAATCAGGAAGACAGCTACGTCAAAAACGTCGGAGACCCTCGCAACTCCGTGCGGAGTTCGTGTCAAAACTGGAACGGAAGGCGAGGAAATGGTTCCCGTCGAGCCGCTCTCTGATTCGTTTCGACGCGCAGCGGCAAGGACGACGACACAAGCTTGGCTCGTTTTGCTTATTCCCCGGCGTCGTGTCACGTGGAGACAGTGCCGGTGACATAGATGTATCTGGTAATTAATTATTAATTTGCTAAATAAATGGCCTCATTAGGACAGCCGATTGGGTCGTTAGGGCCCGCCCATCAGAAGAGCTGCTTTTGTTGTGCTTGTGTGTAATTAGGGGTCCTTTAACGCCCGCTTGAAGTATTTGCGCCGACAGATGCGCTCCAACAGCCTGCGTTGCGTTGCGGTGACCACTTTCACCTTTCCCAGCAGGCGGCGGCAGGAGCGAGACGAAGCGGCTGAATAAGGCACTTCCAAGGAGGCGCCTACGTTTCATTGCATAATTGGATTTCATTATTTTTCTCTTTATCTTTCATCTCAAGCTTGAACACATCGGAGTCTAAATGAACCCGAGAGCCTTTTTACAACAGTTCGTTTAGCAAGGGCACATTGAAGCAAATTTATTAGGGAACAGATAAAGAGTGAGCATAAAGATGATTATATATTTCATTTAAGGGGTGAAGGTGAGGCCGGTTAGATGTGGTGTGTGTGAAATATGACTAGCTTCAGCAGACAAGGACCAAAAGGACTTACCCCATGCCGGGTTTGGTTCAGCAGTTTGCGGTGGTAAATCTGTGACTTTTAGTGTCTTTATTGTCTAAGAACAAATTAAAACCTGTCATTTATTTAGGATGTCATTTTAATGAGGTTAAGGACTGTAAGGTACTTTTGGCCATAGTAACGTGTTTCAATCGTGCACTTGTTGCTTGTTTTTAACCCTGCTTAGTTCAGTCTCCATTACAATAATTAAGGCTGTATTCACACCTGATAGTCCGGTAGACTCGGTTCGATCGAGTTAAACCCTTTCAGCAACCTGCCAACCCCCCCCCCCGCTTGTGGTGGTGCTGCACTAAGAATTACTGAAGGAAACGACACAAAACCTCTGAAGAAGACACTGAGCGCAACTTCCTTCTTCTGGAAAAGGAAACAAAAATGGAGTGGCGTCAAATTTTAGCAGTTTTAGGATTTCTGTTCTGACTTTGAGCCATTTCTCCCTCCAGTGGTAGAAACGCTCCTGTTTTTTGGTTGTATTTACCCATAAGGCCCTGTGCTGTAGTCCACTTCCTGCTTTTGGAGAAGTCTCCGGTCCGCTTGCGTTCACATATGGATTCGAACAGCGCCGGAGTTCACTTCAACCAAACCAAAACCGAGGTTTTTAGGCGGATCAGAGTTTGCTTTTTTTGGTCCGCATCAGAGTTGGATTGTGCATTCACACCTCCCCAAACGAACCAGACTTTCTAGGCAAACGAACTAGAGTTCGATTAAAGCGGACTAAACAGGGCTGCTGTGAATGCACCCCAATAATCTGAATGCTGACTCAGCATTAGGACTGTAGTTTCACTATTTTTATTGTTTGTAGGGTTTTTATGTCCTTCTTACTGCCTGCTGCTTCTGCATGCTTTGTCCTGTTTTAGCCATTCGTCTGTCATAGCAAGTTCAGGAGATCGGCGCTCTGACTTTAGGTTTTTGGAAATTTTGTAATTAAAAAAAATATTTCACTTTATTTACAAATATTGTCCCCATAGGAAATACATTGAGATCTCTTCAGTTCCTTCAGAAACATTTCTTCTTCAGCATACTTGCTCTATTCTTGTCTTCTTATGCTACTTTTAGCTTTTAGCTAGCCTTTTGCTACTTTTGCGTTTTAGCTACCCCTTTTCTACTCTAGCTTTTTTTTCTAAGTTTAGCTTTTTTCCAACATTTTGCTGCCTTTGTCCAGTCTTTTGCTATTTTAAACTTTTAGCTAGCATTTTGTTTCTTTTAGCTTCTAGCTACTAATTGCTACCTTTAGCTTTTAGCTAGCCTGTTGCTACTTTTATGTTTTAGCTACCCTTTTTCTACTCTAGCTTTTCTTGGTAGTTTTGTCTTTTTTCTAACATTTGGCAGCTTTTCTCTTGTGTTTTGCTGTTTTAAACTTTAAGCTAGCCTTTTGTTTCTTTTAGCTTCTAGCTACTAATTGCTACTTTTAGCTTTTAACTAGCCTTGTAATACTTTATCAGTTAGCTAGTGTTTTGCTTTTTTAGATTAAAGTTTGTGGGGTTTTTTTTTTTTTTTAAGCTTTAACAGCTTAGTTTCAGTTTCTTCAGTAAATTTCTGCAGCATTCAGTAATCAGCATTCACACTGCGTTTTCACAGAAAGTACAATTTATCTTGTTTAATTTGACAATATTACTGATGATTTGCCCACATGGCCAATGATAATGTCAGTAATATGGCTGAAGAAGCACAGTGTTGCCTGTATGTGTGTGTGTGTGTCAATAAACACTCGACTCTTTGCTAAAGGTTAGAGGGATTTTTTTTCCTACATCAGCAACATTCCAGCTCTCAAACGAACTGAAGCACACGCTGGAAAAGGTCCAGAAGTCCGACAGAGACGCTGATCCGATCCCGTCCCATCTTGTCTTCTTTCAGGGGGACCTGGGCGGTACCAGGACCCTGCAGAAGAAGTGGACCACCTTCCTGAAAGCCCGGCTGGAGTGCTCTCTCCCGGAACGCCACGTCGCCTTCAACAACCTGCGGGCCGTCTTCACCCTGCCGGGCCAGGACTGGCGGGGCACCACCTTCTACGGCATCTTCCACGCCCAGTGGTGAGTCACAGCGGTGGCCGCCGCGCACAAACGAGAGAGGCGTCGCTGTTGGTACCAGTTCCAGTTAATCACCACGTCAGCCTTCTGCTGTCACTTGGCAGCATGTCAGAGCCTAGACTCTGCGAATGCAATGACCAGTCAGCCAGTAAGGCAGATAAGATGTCTCCTGTGATGTGCTCTGTGTGATTAGGTATTTACTGGCTAATTGGTGGCTTTAATTTAATTCGGCTACAAATGAGAGCTTTACAGTGGATACGACCAGAGCCCCCTTCGGTACGGCTTATTGCTTTTTATTAGGGATTAAATGTCAGACGGATTTTATGCACTCCTAAATCACCGCAAATGTATTTACTGTAGAAGATCAAACTCTGTAAAATAATCTCCTGAATGGAAAATGATCAGCCGCAGCATTCTGAGCACAATAGGGCGTTGACATCAAAAAGAGCCTCCCTCAAGGCGTCAGACCACCCCGAGGGTTAGCGGTGGCGCCGTCAGCAGACGGGCCCTTTAAGTTCTGTAACGAGTTGTGCCCGCAGCGGATCGGACCTGTTCCTGGAGATTTAGGAGCGACGTGATCCCCTCTTTGGGCCGCTCCTGTTCACACGCGAGCTAATCGAGCGGGCTTTTCTGAACCAGCGAAGCAACGGCGGCGCTGCGCGCGCCACCCTCCGGCATCACCGCCGGCTTAGCTCCGCGACCAGCTCAGAGGTGTAACATCGGCGAGTTACACCTCACCCTCCACTCTGCCTCAGTCACTTCACACATGACATTGATTGAAAGTGCTGTGAAAAATGACTCGAGTTGCCACTCCTGAAGTGGTTTTTGCACCTTGGCAGAGTTCATTATCCTGCTAAAAGAGGCCCCTGCAAACCACTCTGTCCATGAAGGGATGTAGTTATTCAGCAGAATGTAGTGGCCATACGGTGGCAGGAGCTAAGGTTTATCCCAATGGATGTCTTGAAGCTTTGCCTTTTTCTTTTTTGCCCGCTCTTTTTAGGGGGTCGCCACAGCGGATCCCTAACGACCCCTAACGTGCTTCTCTTCCTTCGCTACATCCATGGACCTCCTCTGCGGTCTTCACCTTTTCCTCCCACCTAGCAGCTCCATACTCCTTTGATCAGTGCGCTCGCCGTCCCTCCCAACAAAACCCTTAATGTCTTCATCTGTTGCCAGCTCCAAGACCGTAGCAGGTCTGACTACCACATCCTGTACGCCTTCCCAGCTAGCTTTCTGTCATAAATCACCCCTGACACTCCACTCAGCCTGTACTCTCTTCTTAAAGCTCTGTCATACTCCATAAGACATCAAGAGGTCAGTTTGTGGTCACGTGGTTGTGTGACGTTGGTTTTCGCCTACACCTTTTATAGTCCATGAGACACGAGATCAGAACTCCCAGGAAGCTCCTACGGCGTTAAAACGGGTTTCTTCTCAGCTCCCCTGTCCTTGTACAGAGTTTTGCTTCCCTTACTGCAATCGGACGTGTTTATTAATCAGACTGAGACAGTCCCAGCCACAAAGAGCCGCCTATGTCTCTGTCCTTTAAAAATTTAAAAGTTTCTACGTTTTGCTGGAACACAATTGATGATTGTAATGGTTGACCCCAGGTACTAAGACTCATCCACCTTTAATACCTTGGCTCCATACAGCTTTGCTGTCACACATATCTTCCTTGCACATATATTCTGTCTCTCTTTTACTGACTTTCATTCCTCTTCTCCCCCGAGCATGCCTCCGACATCTCTAGACTCTCTTCCACCTGCTCCCTACTCCAGCTCCCGATCACAAGCGCCGTAGACCACCTGGACTCCTCTTCACATCTTTATAAAAGATGCGATTCATCAGCACAGGCATCCTTTTTTTCCATTCTCTTTACTAGATCTTAATCTGGATCCTCACATGCCCATTTTAGGCCACTTCCACTGTAAATACACATCTCTGAGCACTTTGAGCTTTGTTGCGCATTGTCTTCCTTCACCTCCAGCCGTCGCCAACCTCAGCGGATTAGTCACATCCCATCAAGCTGCAGTGACAGACATGCCACGACCACCGCCATTTTGATGTTTTTCGCAATGGGACCTTCGTCACTGTCGCTCGGATCCTGTTTTTCCACTTCCAGACGCGCCGTCTTTGAGGACGGGGTGTTCTCTCGCTGCCTAACATTTCCTGGCAGCGGGACGGGACAATCGATGCTCTCAGTGGTCCGCGTGAAAGAACACTACACGTTAGAATCCCCGGTCATAAACGAGCGATTTAGAGTCATTATTTCAATCATTTTCTTCTCCCTAACAGTTATACCTTCCAATTTTAGCATCACAGCTGAACTGCTTTATTATTTTCAGGACGCAGAAATCCATCACCCCCCCTCTCCATCCCCTTTCTGGTAATTTCTGGCCCACAGTAAATTACGTCCCTTAAACATTTATGAGACTTTTGGGAAAACAGTTTCGTCCTTCCCCGCTGGGGTTGTATGTTCGGAGGTATTCTTTTATTTTTCATCTCATCTCAACCCAAAACAAACTAGTTTCTTAGTGTGTTCAGATTAGCCGTCTTGTACGTAGCTCTTAACGCATTAATGGGGTAATTATCAGCAAAGCGCAAGAAGAAGGCTATGACGGGGGGGAAGTCGGAGATGTTCTGTCTCCAGGCGGTGCCCTTTGATGGGGACTCTTTTGTGTTCTTCAGTGCGATATCATATCACAAACAGAGTCAGCTTTGAGCCTAGAGGCTTTGTTTCCTCGTTCCTGACTCTCCTCGGCCGCTGAAAAGCTGAACGGCCTTTTTCTGTTCGGCTCGCTGGGGATCACCTCCAGTCTCCCTGGCTGTTAAGTCAGAGGGGAGCAGGAAGTGGGTTTGACATTATGAGAAACGATTTTCAGAGTTCGAGCCTCATTGTAACTGAATGGGCTCTTTATTTATTTATTTTTAACTCAAGTCAGCACTGCCTTTTGGGATTTTACGTGCACTTCGTCAAATCTGCAGCCCTGTCGCGCGTCACGCCGCTGACTGAAAAAGAAAGTAACCCCCTCCCCCCTCGCTGGATTCATCACGTGGTGCGAGCTCATAAAAAAAAAAGAAAACTAACTTTTTCTTCCCCATTCACGGCGACCTAAAAGCGCAGCGTAGCACATGACAGCAGGGGAGACGAAAAATTCTGACTTTGCCTGTTCCCCAGACTCACAGGAGCACTATGTTTGTTTTTTTTTTTTTTTAAAATATATATAAATATTGCCTGTGTCAATATGTCAGTGACTCAATTTTGGAGCTAAATTTAAAAAAATAAGAAAAAAGAACACTTCGAATCCAGTGGATGAGGACGGAAATCAAATGTGAGATGATGGGTACAAGTGTAATTTAACGTGCCTGGGTCGCACGTCAATAAGTAATTTTAGTCTCACTTGGGGTCTGAGATGGGATGTGGGGTGGGAGGGGGGAAAAAAAAAATTGAAGAGCTCGCACGGCCCGAGCCTAACTGTTAAACGAAATGCCTTCCCAGCAGCAGCTGATTGATTTTCACGGGCGGTGTAAGGCAGGTGTAACGCGTGCCCATGCCCCGTCTGTGGCACGTCTGCTCACTTTGACGCTGTCGGCGTGTGGGCGTTTTGCCCCGCCGCTTTTCCGTGCGTTCGACTTGCGCTGTGGTCTGCCGCCAGGATTCAGGAGAGGATTCGGTCCCCTCCCGGCCGCTTGCCGCTGACCTGTCTGTCCTCGTTTTTCAGGGGAGACGTGGACGTGTCGGCCGTGTGCCAGTACCAGATCGGGGACGTGAAAAAGGTCTTCGACGGCGCCTACAAGGAGTACAGGGAGGCGTCGCAGAGGTGGGGACGCTACACGGGTTCCATTCCCACCCAGCGGCCCGGATCGGTAAGGAACTCGGAGGCCAGTGCTCCGGACAGTGTCGGGGAAGCAGGTAGAATGAGTCGGCGGGGTGAGACGAGGGCGAGCAGTAATGAGAGAGGAAAAGGGAGAGAAGGAGAAGTGGGTGATAAGGAGCAGCGTAGAGGGGAGGGGTGGGAGAAGAGGAGCTGGCACGACACCAAAGGCTGAGGGCGTAATGATCCGGGACGAAAAGAGAAACAAGAAAAGGAAGGAGAGAGGGGAGCTGAGGGCAACTAGCCATGCCAACCTGTGCCAGCGCCAACTAAAAAGTTTCCTCCTCTTTCTTCTTCTCCTTTCTCTCTCCCTCTCCTCGTTGTACCCTCCACCGTTCTGTCACCCCCCCCCCGTTTCCCGCTGCAGTGCATAACCAACTCGGACCGGGAGAGCGGCTACAACAGCTCCCTGCAGCTGCCCGACGCCACGCTCAACTTCGCCAAGAAGCACCCACTGATGGAGGAAAAAGCCCTGGGTCGCCCCCTGCTGCTGACCAAGGGCGTCAACTTTACCAAGCTGGCGGTGGATCGGGTCAGCGCCCTGGACCAGCGGGCTTACAGCGTGCTCTTCATCGGCACAGGTACGAATGACGCGAGACTCCCTGTTGCTAGGAAGTAAAAAAAAAAAAAGAAAAGGTGCAGGTAGGAGGCGGCGGAATGTATTTCTTAGGGCTTCGAGTGACGTTTCTGCTCGGCGCCTAAGACTCGAGTCGTCATTTCAGTCCCAGCTTTGAACTCGCCGAATAAATCACCTGCGCCTTCGACCCATTCCCGGCTCGACACGTCAGGCGGTCGGCGTTTCACCCAGCACAAGAGAAGCAGGTCGAACCTTCAGCGCCTCGCGCTTCGACTGGTTGCTTTTTCCTTTTTTGTTTTTTTTACACTCTGACCTCCTTGTTTGCGTCGGCGTCGGACGCGGTTCACATTCATCTCCTCCGACGATCACTGAAGGCCGCGCGTGCTGAAAAGAAAAGACGAACTCATTCTCCTCCAGAGGTGGCGACAGCTCAGAGAACACCCTGTTCTCCAGCTTTCCACAAAAAAAAAAAAAAATAGTGTTGAATCATCTTCTTTGTATACTGCGCATGAATAAGTTAAGCCTGATAGGCTTAGGCGAAAGCTGCTTTTTTTTTTTTTTTTGCACAGTTGTTGTATTGGATTGCGTGACGATGCGGGATATTTCGGTAATTTGGCTCGCTTGCTCTGTGCCGAGGTGCTTCCGACGTGGCCAGGAAGTGCAGCCCCGGTTCCCGAAGACTTTGGGCCATCGTGTTCTGTGGGAATAAAAACTTATCGGATGTTTACACTAAAAAAAAAAAAAATTGGACCATTTCTGGATGAAATAAAAGGTAATTTTTGAATTTCATGGCAGCATAAAATTGTTGGGACAGAGACATATTTCCCTCTGTTTAAGCAGCTGTTTAAGGAGAGTAGCTGCTGGAGGTTTTGGAGGGAATATTGTCCCACTCTGGTCTGATGGAGGACTGTAGCTGTTCAGCAGTCCTGGCTCTTTGTTGGATTAATGTGTCTTTAAATGTTTTTAATTTTTGAGAGGTCTGGACTGCAGACTGGACTCTTCTACCATGAAGCCATGTTGTTGGAATGAAGGCAGTCTGTGGTTTAGTATTGTCTTGCTGAAATATGAAATATCCTTCCCTGAAAAAGGCATCTCCTGGACGGGAGCAGATGTCGTTCCGATGTGTAAGATATCATCAACTTATGCACCCCCATACCATCAGAGAGGCAGGCTTTTGAGCTGTGTGCTGATTACTGGCAGAATGGTCTCTCTGCTCTTCAGTGACAAGGATGTAGTTTCGATTCATCTCACCTAAGGACAGTTTTCCTCTTCGTCTCGGTCCATTTTAGACAACAGCAGAGTTTCTGGACGGTGTTCAGGTCTGGCTCCTCCTTTGTCTGATAGAGCTTTAAGCAGCATTTGTGGATGTCAGGGTGAACTGTGTTTACTGCATTGGCCCCCGAGGGCCCCAAAAATCACAGACAGACATCCAATATTACCTTTCAGCCTTCTGTCCTTTGGGCTCAGAGGTCTCTCTCTCTCTCTCTCTGTCTCTTATTTTCTTTTGATGACATTATGAGCTGTAGATGATGGGATATTCAAAGTTCTCCAAAGAACATTATTTACCATCTTTCCTGCCTTCAAACATCTGATGTGCTCACTCTGTTCCACTGCCAATACAATCTGGGTTTATGAGATCTGATTCGGGGTCGGACAGAACCTCAGGCCCGCCATCTTTCCACGTATTCCCCGACGTCGAGCTGGCGTTCCGCTCGGTGTTTGCTGAGGAGAGGGAAGAGCTCTTCCAGGCCGCGGCAGCAGGCAGGCGCCGCTCCTGGAGTTGGGAGCGGTGGCGCACGAACGCCGTGCCATCTGGCCAGGCTTCAGCTGGGTTTCAATTAAGGGCTTGATTTGCATGCTGAGATCCGTCCCCGTGCATCAAGGGGAACGTCTCATCTAAGGTGCAGCTTAATTAGTGTCTCCGGTCAGCATGCCGTCGCTTACGTCTTGTTTTGGGCCTTTCCTCCCAGGGACGTAGTCCTGAGTAACACAGGTCTAACACAGGAGTAAAC
>NC_051430.1:8787961-8831560 GCF_001649575.2 Kryptolebias marmoratus | reverse complement strand
GGGGGGGTTCTAATGTGTCCCTGTCCAACGGCTGAGGAGGGGACTCGACTGCTTACCATTTAGATCACTGCGCTGGCAGAGCGACCGGGGGAGACGCTGACAGCGTGACAACAGCGGACTCCAGGATTCGCCGCTGCCAAGCAAGGGGGAGGAGGGGGGGCGATCCGGACGCACACACAGGCGACACACACAGGTGCGCGCATTAGTAGCTCGCCGAGCCAAGCGCAAGTCATCCCGCTTGTCGCGCTTCGCAGCCCAAACTCAACAGGGCCCTTGGCAGGCGTGCGCTCGCCGCGCCAGTTGGGCTCCTGGCTTGATTAGCTATTAGCCGCGGCGTAGCGACAGCTGATGTGCAAAGAGAGAGCGGGGAGGGGGAGGGAGGGGGAGAGACAGGGAGCGCTTGTCGGGACTGTTTTTCAGCGAGAACCGGGCTGCGAGGATTGAGGGATTAGTCGATGCCGGTCCCTGACGCCGCGAGAGGCGAGTGTGATGATACGCCTGCTGCCTTCTTTGCCTCCGCGCGCGTGTGCGAGTGTGTGTGTGTGCGCGTATATTCTTTTCCTTCGAGCCTTCCTTCAGCTGCTGGGTTAGGTTTTCTTTTTTTTTTTCACACCTCCCATGACAGCCTCCTAATCTCCCCGACCACACAGGACAGCACATTTTAGCACGTAAACGCCGTTTCCACACATCAAGGTCACCCCACCCCACCCCTCACCAGTTGCGGCTTGGACGTTTCTTCCCATCACCGGACTGGATCTGAACTCGTTCAGAGTGGCCCCCTATATGAGAGGAAGCAGTGTCCCCCCCGTGCCTCCACCTCCACCTCAGACGCCACTCCGGATGATGTTTACCCTCCCTCGGTCTCCGCTCTGTTGGAAAAAACAAAAAAACCCTTGTAAACAGCTCGCTGCCGCGGTGCTCGGCATTGGACAAAGGGGGGGGGATGTTTACCCGTTTTCTCCCTGAGCTGAAAATTTAAAATTTTTATTTTGCATTAAAGTTTGTAAAAGAAACCGACAGATAAAAGGTTGACGGAACCGTGTGTCCATTCGTCGTGGACGTGATTCCCCCCGCGCAGAAGTCTTAAATATATATTTTTACATTTTCACAGCTCTAACGAGTAACATCAAATTATTTCCGAGCGTTTCTGTTTCTAGTTTCACCTCTGTTTCTCCCACTGTGGCAGAAGTGGGTTTTTTTTCTTCCTTTTTTCTTAAAAATAGGCCCTTAAACTTCCCTCGGAGGGATAATTTGAAGGCCCTGAAAGGAAGAGCACGAAGGCAGAGAGGCCGTCAATATTTAGCCGCTCCGGTTGGGTTCGTAAGGAGCCACTCAGGAGTGCCGGGCTGATGCCTTCGAGTCGCCGCGGTGAACCGGAGCATTTGCATGCGTTCGCGTCACGCGGCTGAATTTATCAGGCCGTCATTACTATTTAAAGCTTGCCATGAATTTTTCAAACGACTAGTGTTGCCTGGATCGGTTTATTGCAGAATATTAATACAATACAAATAAACACGTTCTGCCATCGAGGGTGTTTGCCCAACACCGTGTAAGTGCTGTTGAAATATTTATAATGTTTGGCGCTCCGAGACGATGTAATGCAGTGACTTGTAGTCGATTTGGTCAAGGTACGAAAGTTAACGTGATGTCACGCTCAGAGCACGTGTTGGGAACGACTCCCGGCTGCTACCACATCTTAATATCTGTAAAACTGACCGGCCCCCTTGAACAGGACTGACTTCGAAACTGAATGAGTTGCAGATCCACAGCCAGCGATTACGTCCTGAGAGTTTCGTTCAAATCCGTCCAGTGGTTTCGTGAGATATTTTGCTAACAGACAGACGGAATTGACTGCAGTAGTTAAAGGCAAAACTTGAAGCTAAAGTCTTGTGCATTGAGTATGTTTCGGGAATCAGTCCCAGCTACTTCCTTGTTAAATATTTGGTCAATTTATCCAAAATTGACTGACTTGTAGTCATTCTTCTGTTTTGTATGGTTAGTTAGCTGCGACGGGCATCTTGAATGAAGTTGACTCTAAAAGTTAATCATTTGTAGATGTACATCCAATGATTATTTTGTGCAAGTTTCATTAAAATCCACCCAGTGGTTTGTGAGATATTTTGCTAACAGACAGACAGAATTGACTGCAGTAGATAATGGCAATACTTTAAATTAAAATCTCGTGCAATCTGTTTGTGCTCAGAATATGTTGCAGGAATCAGTCCCAGCTACTTCCACGTTAAATTTCAGGTCAATGTATTTAGAATTGACCGACTTGTCGCCATTTTTGTGCCGTTAACGTGAGCTCGGTTTCCCCTCCTCCTCCCGCAGCGGAGGGCTGGCTGCAGAGGGTGGTGATCCTGGGCGGCGCTGAGGTCCACGTGATCGAGGAGATCCAGCTGTTCGATTCGGCCCGGCCCGTGGACAGCCTGACCATCTCCCACTCCAAGGTAAGATTTGTCCCTTTTTTTTTTTTGGATCAGTCCTTCCAGCTCTGTGTTGGGGGAGGGGAGGATGGATCGTTTCCCGTGGACCTTGTCAGCTCCAGAAAACGCAGGGAAGGTGCTACGAAAACCATAAACCTCCCGTCGTTTTCCAGAGGTCGCCCCGTAAACAAAATTGCTGTCATTTCCAAACGCTTCCCATTCATTGAGCTCTAAAGAGAAACTGATTTACAGCTGGAGGGCGGCCGTAACTCCTGCGCGCCTGAGTCCGTCCTTAGGGTCTCTACGGAACTTGACAGGTGGTGTTTTTCATTATTTTTTTCTGACATGTACAAAATAATCGCCCAGCATTTCTTGAAGGAATGCATATCGCCCACAGCGACGACCGCGCCAAATTTTAGCTCCGTATCCTCAAAACTGGTTAAGTTGTAGCCATTTTTGTGTTTCCTAAAGTCAGTTGGCTTTAGCAGCCATCTTGAATTGGGTTAAGTCCAAACGTCAATCAGTTTTAGGTGCCGACCCGATGATTATGTTCTAGAAGTTTTAACGAGATCCGTTAAGTAGTTTCTGAGATATTTTGCTAACAGACAAGCAGAGCAGACGTCAGCATGTTAGCCGCAAAGTTTTGAAAACGGATGTCGCTCAATCCGTTAAAGCTCAGAGGAGAAGTTCTGGGATCAGTCTCAGCTACCAACACACCAAACCTTAGCTTGATATTTCCCAAACTGACTGAGTTATAACCATTTATGCGTTTTTATTGTCAGTTGGCTGCAGCAGCCATCTTGAATTGGGTTGACTCCAAAATGTATTCATTCGTACATGTGCCTCCAGGGACTACTCTCTGCAAGTTTCGTTCCAATTCGTCCAGGGGGTCGTGAGATATTTTGCTAACAGACACAAGCAAAACTGTTATTGTCCGCCTTCACCTTCTGCAGTGAGTGACAACTGCACAAAGTCCGTTTTGTGTGATGGGAACCTTCCTTTGGAGCACATTTGGCAATTTCTATTACATTATCTTGCCATAATTTGTTCAGAGTGCCATTTAGAGTTGTTTTATGCTCAGAGATACTCCCCTTTTACTTCGTCTGAGATGATCCGTTCATCCCCCTGCTTACAGTTATTGATCCGCTGACAGCAGGCCGGAGGTGGCCATTTTCCTGGTGCCACAGACCAAACGTTTTACTCCGCGCTGGCCCGTTCTCAGCTCAGCCGATACCCCGTAAAGCTGAAAGCTCCCCTCCGTGATCACAGCGATTACAGGCCTTCTGCTCGGCGGGGGGAATTGAAGCCCCACCCCCTGCCTCCGTCGGTCCTCCGGCCTGCGGTCAGCTCAGCCCGCTGAGCCGTCGGGTCCCAGCGGCGGACCGTCCCGCCGATCGATGAGCTTCGATTGGGCCGTTCTCGCCGCTTACCTCGTTTAACGCGGGCTTAGCCGTGACCGGGCATGTTTTATGACGGCTTTGGCAAAAGCAGGCCGTAAACCGGATCGAATCGGAGGAGGGGTCAAGGGCGGATGTTGTTGTGATTGAGAGCGATTATCCCGTTATCTCCCCCCAACCCGTAACTCACCCACTCTCCTTCTCCCTCTACTTGTCTTTCCTCCTCTGACTCCACAGAAGTACTTGTACATCGGCTCTCGCTTGGAGGTCCTCCAGCTGCCCCTGGCCAACTGCAGCCGCTACCAGTCGCAGCCAGACTGCCTGCTCGCCAGGGACCCCTACTGCGCGTGGGACAACGAGGGCCGGGCCTGCGTCCGCATCGACCTCCACCGAGGGTGAGACTTTCCTCTTCTATTCCAGTTCCGATAAGGCTAGGCCTGCTGCCTGAACAGACGGCCACGGTAGCGTTTGACCGTAGTTTAAGGTGCACGCGTGCACGCAGAAAGCTCGACTGTGTCCACCATCTTTCATGCCTGGAAATACAGTCCCTCTTTGCAAACCTATGCTTTGACCCTCCCGTGTCCAGGTCCACCTCCTCCCTCTCGCAGGACCTGACGCTCGAGAGATTCAGCCGCGGAAAGCCCAAGTTCGACAAGCCCGTCTCCATCCCCAGCCCTGGTGAGTCCGGAGGCCGTACCTCACCGGTGACCCCGTGTGGGAGTCGCCGGTCGGTGCACGAGCCAATTAGCTCTCAGGACGTAGTGAATGCGTGCTAAAGAGAAGACACTTCGAGTCACGGCCGCTCTCTCTATCCTTTTCTTCCCCGTCCGTCCTGTTCCTCTGCAGATCCCTCCCGCCTGAGAAACGTCACGGTGGTCGTGGGGTCCGACATGGTCCTCCCCTGCCAACTTGTGTCCAACCTGGCTCAGCCTGTCTGGGCGATCAACGACCGTGAGCTGCAGCTGGGTGACCCGGAGGGCGGAGGGCCGCGCTTCGACCGGGCCCTCCGAGCCCTCATCGTCCCTGAAGCGGGCCAAATGCAAGCGGGCCGCTACGTCTGCTACTCCGAAGAGCAGGGGGTCAGGTTTCAGACGGAGCGCTACCAGGTGGCCGTGGTCGCCAGCGCTCCGGTGTTCATGGAAGCCCGCGCGCCGGACAGCAGCATGGGGCTCTTCTGGGTGCTGGTCATCACCCTTGGTGCGGCGTGCCTGCTGCTCCTCGTCGTGGCCCTCTACCTGCGCCGCAGGCTGAAGCTGGCGCTGGGAAAGGGGGCTGACATGAAGCCTCTGGAGAGCACCTTGGTCTACCCCATCACCCTGCCCAAGGAGCCGCCCACCTTCGTCCCCAGCAAGATGCCGAGCGACGAGGACCGCTTCTGGGAGACGGGCGCCAACTACTACTACTCGGACGGCTCGCTGAAGATCGTTCCCGGACACGCCCTGGGGCCTGGCAGCGTCGGCGGCACGGCGTCGCCCAGCGCCATTCCCGGCCAGCCCATCCACTCCCCCAGCCGCCTCAGCCTCACCAACATTCGGGGCTCGAGCGCCAACGGCTACATCCGCCTCAACCTGAGCGCGGCGGGGGAGGAGAGGGCTAGCAGTGCCGGCGCTGGGGGCGGCGGGCTCGGGGGCCTGGGCGTGGGCGTGGGCGGGAACGACTACTCCAGCCCCTTCAAGGAGGAGCTCCGACGTACCCTCCAGCAGAGGAGCGTCCTGCCAGACGCGAACCCCGAGGAGTCGTCCGTCTAGGCCCGTCCTCCACCGTCTTTGACCCCCCCCCCCACGAGGTGGAAAACAAAACAAAACAAAAACAACTAACCTACCTCTCTCCTTCTGAGGGACGCCTGCTCTCTCTGACTCCCATGCTCTCTGTCTCACTCTGCCAATGCCTGTTTGGCTCTCCGTAGACATTTCCAGCACACAGCATGTTGAACACACACACACACACACACACACACTCACACACACTTCACACACCGACGTCGCCAACATGCATTCCTGTAATCGCCGCGTTTCGGGGGCGACACGCAGTCGTGGTCGCGCCTCTCTCTGCTTCCACCGCGCAACTGCCACCTGTGTAAATTTTGTACTTTAACAAAAAGGACGAGCGCAGAGGAGGCTCCGCCCCCAGGCATGGACAACCCAACAAAGGGGGTGTCAACACTGAACGACGGGGNGGGGGGGGGGGGGACTGCCTGGAGACTCGGACCAATTCGATGTTTTTGGGGCGTTTTCTGCTTATTGCACTTAAAAACGTAAACGGAAGCGAGTCTTCCTCGTGTTTTTTTTTTTTTTTTTTACTCGTGAGCCAGGAGTGTGAGAGAGAGCGCTGTTTAAAAAAAAAAAGAAAAAAAAAGAAAGAAAGAAAAAACAGACTAATTAACCTGCAAGCAAGACGACAATCATGTCCCCCCGGTGGCAGGAGAGGAAGTTAAATGGGAAGGAAAAGCAAACTAGAATGAACGATGCAGGGAGGAGGAGGAGGGGGGGGGTTATAAATGAAGGACCATATAGTAAGACCCCCACCCCCATCCCCCACATTCACTGCTGGAGGACTTCTTCGATTTCTTCCACTTTAATTTAACGCGACGCCGGGCAGTTTGAACGAGGACTTTCCTCCCCCCCCCGACTCACGGACTGCAGCTGCACTCAGGTCCCTTGCAGCCTTCGGCCCCCGCAGCGGCGGAGGGAATAATTGAACAGTTAATTCCAAATCGAAGTTGACGCAGTGACATTTCGGGGCGCGGAGAATGTAGACGAACCCTCGTGGACGTCTCAGTAAGTGCTTTATCTTTCGTGTGTTGGACGAGGGGTGGTTGCTTGCACTGCCGAGAAGGAAACTACCACTCCAGCACACATTCTTGTGGATTGTAGCCATCCTGGACTACAGGGCGACTGTGACCTCGTAGATCCCCCCCCCCACCCCCTTTCCCCTTTTCCGAACGCCCAGAGACTGACCCTGGGGTTACTGTGGACTTCAAACACACGAACGCAACTTGAACACAAACGAAACACACACAGTTTTAGTGGAAGAATGGACCGACAGACAGACTGATTGCTGCCATGACGACAAACTACCGGAGCCAGGAGGAAGCAGCCAAGAACCAGTGGAAGGTATTTAATTTCTTCCTTTTTTTTTTTAATTCGTCCAAACAGATTTAAGATTTGTGCGCTTCAGTTTACTTGTCGTGAACTGGTGAAACCATTAAAACCATCGTCATGTCTGTTAGAGACCGTATAATGCCACAACCGGAGGACAGTTGTATCTCATTCGATACTGTGAGGTGTCGCGGGATGTGTCGGCGCTCAGAGAATGACTCTCGGCTACGACCACGCCAAATTCTAGCTCAATGTCAGCAAAATGGTCCGCACTGTAGCCATTTCTGTGTTTGTGAAAGTTGCTCAACTGTGGCGGCCATCTTGAATGGGATTGGCTCCAAAAGTGAATCAATTGTAGATATTCACTTAAGGATTACTTTCTGAGAGTTTTGCTAAATTGAGTGAGATATTTTGCTAACAGACAGACAAACAAACTCTTAGCAGTTAATGCCAACGCTTTGGGCAAAGCTCTTGCCTGACCTTTTAGCACTTGAGGTATGTGTTAGAGATGACTATCAGCTACTACCACGCCAAATTCTAGCTCAGTGTCATTAAAATGGTCCGCAGTATAACCATTTCTGTGTTTGTGAAAGTTGCTCAACTGTGGCGGCCATCTTGAATGGAATTGGCTCCAAAAGTGAATCAATTGTAGATGTTCACTCAGTGATTTCTTTCTCAATGTTTCATTAAATTCTGTCCAGTGGTTTTTGAGATATTTTGCTAACAGATGGATAGTGTTGACTGTTAACGGTTAATGCCAAAGCTTTAGGCAAAACTCTTGCATGACCTTTTAGCACTTGGATTATGTGTTAGAGATGTCTCTCGGCTACTACCACACCATTTTAGCTCAATATCATTAAAATGGTCCGCAGTATAGCCATTTTTGTGTTTGTTAAGGTTGCCTAACTTTGGCGGCCATCTTGAATGGAGTTGCTTCTAAAAGTGAGTCAGTTGTATTTGTTCACTCAGGGATTACTTTCACTGCTACCACGCCAAATGGCTTCAGTATCGGTAGTACTGACAGAGGTATAGCCGTATAGCATCCGCGGCGGTCATCTTGATCTGAATCGACTCCACAAGATAATCGGTCGTGGCTGAACAGCCAGCGATTACTTACCGGGGGTTTCCATAAAATTCGTTATGTGGTTTCATGAGACACTGTGGCGCACTTCAAACAGGTTAGATCTTGTAGATTTAAGTGTTCACGAGGTTACGCCTCGAAGAGAAGAGTCATGGGTGCAATTAACACCTTACCACAGTGCACAGACACCCCCACAAAAAAAAAAAAAAAAAAAGTGCTCATTGCACATTGTTGGCAACCTGGAGTGTGTATAATTTTGAACTTGGCACCTTTTTATCTGAAAAGACCCGGGTCACGCGGTACCTTCTGATAATAAGCGTGGGATCGGACTCCTCGTCTCGGAGAG
Source organism: Kryptolebias marmoratus (assembly GCF_001649575.2). Classification (NCBI taxonomy): domain Eukaryota; kingdom Metazoa; phylum Chordata; class Actinopteri; order Cyprinodontiformes; family Rivulidae; genus Kryptolebias; species Kryptolebias marmoratus. Next base: position 8,823,212 of record NC_051430.1, on the reverse strand, counting down.
GGAACTTGAACCCAAAACCTGCCGAAACGTGACAAAATAATTTACAAACCAGGGTCCTGCTTCGTTTCTCTGTAGGGGGAGCTTTTTAGGAAGAGATGCTAAAAAAAAAGGGGACCCCAAAAAAAAAAAAAAAAATGTTTCAAGCAAATGACAATCTTGCCTCTAAGTGAAAAACTACTTGAAACCAAACAGCAACAGAGAGTCTCTGTGGAAGCTGGAGTTGACGACAGTGAACCACTTAGCTGTTGGCGACTTGCGGCTCCGGCGTACTCAAGACGTCAAGAAGTCGGTTCGTGGTCACGTGGTCCAAAACTCCCAGGAAGCTCCTCCGTCCTCCTACGGCGTTAAAACGGGTTTCTTCTCACCGATAAAGCTTTTTATTTCAGGGTGTTCTTCTTCAAATCGTTAACTGCACAGTCAGTCACCAGATCTTTGGGTTGTAATTTTAAACAAGGAGCTAAACTAACCACATCCATCAAACTTCCATGTCCTTTGTGGAGCCGGAGAATGACACGGCTGTTTAAGTTTCAGGGTTGGTTTACACAATTAATAAAAAAGCACTGAACTGTTTCACGGTTAGAGCTGTCTCCTTCCAGCAAGAAGGTTTGCAGGATCGCTTCCTGACATGGAGCCTTTCTGGGTGGAGTATACATGTTGTCCTGTGCTCAAGAGGGTTTACCCCAGGTACTCCGGTTTACTCCAGGTGCTCCGGTTTACTCCAGGTACTCCAGTTTACTCCGGGTGCTCCAGTTTCCCCCGGATACTCCGGTTTTCTCCAGGTACTCCTGGTTCCTCAGAGTACTCTGGTTTTCTCCGAGTACTCCGGTTTACTCCGGGTACTTCAGTTTCCTCCGGGTGCTCTGGTTTCCTCTGGGTGCTCCGGTTTACTCCGGGTGCTCCAGTTTTCTCCGAGTACTCCGGTTTACTCTGGGTGCTCCAGTTTCCTCCGGATACTCCGGTTTTCTCCAGGTACTCCTAGTTCCTCAGAGTACTCTGGTTTTCTCTGAGTACTCCGGTTTACTCCGGGTACTCCAGTTTCCTTCGGGTACACCGGTTTCATCCCACAGACCAAAAACATGCACATTAAGTTCATTAGTAACTCTAAAACTGTCCCTAGGTGTGAATGAGAGCGTGAACATTTGTCTCTATGTGTCCCTGTGATGGACTTGCCATCTGTCCAGGGTGTCCCCCGCCTCTCGCGCAGTGATCGATGAAGACAGGCACCACCTCCCTGCGACCCGGAAAGGTGAAGCGGGTAAAAGAAAATGGATGGATGGATGGCGGGCTTGTTAGCGGCGTCAACATTTGTATTTAGGCTACAGTAGGTCCAAGAGCCCCTGTGCCTCAGTGGAAGCTGCTGCCGTGGCTGCAGACACAAAGTGTCCTGCAGTATTCCACCAGTCTGCCTCACCTGAGGGTCTCTCCTGATCTCTCCTGAGTGAAAGCCCTCCAGGGACAGGTGCGTCATAAAAAGCTTCTTTCCTGGCAAATGATGAGAAACGGGCCCGCACGCCCCCTGAAGCTGGCAGCTGGAGCATTTTATTTAAAAAAAAAAAAAAAAAAGACTTCCAGCCTGACAAGCGTCAACATATGACCCAAGAAAGACCTTTATCTGTCTAGACCAGTGTTTTATTAACCATCTTTTTGTGAGATGCCAGCAAAGAACTCAGAACGGACCGATTTAACTTGTTGTTCCAGCTGCATCTACACTTCATATAATAATCACCTGCTGCCGAAAAGCAAAAGGCGGACAGTAGTGTTTTTGCCCATGTCAGTGTGTTCGTTTGTCTGTCTGTTAGCAAAAAATCTCATGAACTACCAGATGGATTTTAATGAAACTTTCCGGAAATAATCACTGGATGCGCCTCTACAACTGATTACTTTTTTGAGTCAGTCAGATTCAAGATGGCCGCCGCAGCTAACCGACCTTAGCTAACACAAAAGTGGCTACAACTCAGTCGATTTTGGAGCCGTTGAGCTAAAATTTGACGTGGAAGTAGCTGTGCATTTCCTTCAAGGAATGCAAGGCTTTTCCAATATGTCATGTCCGCCTAAATAAATAAATAAAACAGAAGTCATCCTGCTGAAAACGTGACGTATTCCACTTTGACGATTTCTCTGAACCACGTCGTCCGTCTATTAACTTGATGCAAATCTGCTCTCTTTCAGTGCGTCGTCCGTCAGAGGTGCGCCTTGTGCTTTCGGGGAGATCAGAGGAGGAAGTCACAGCGCGAAGGAAAAAAAAACACGGACCTCGTTACGCTCCGTGCTGCGCGCCGAGCGCCTTCAGAGGAGGCGGAGAGAACGGAAACCCCTCCTGAGGCTGAGGAGACCGTCGGCCGCCCCCCCCAGCTTCCACGTTGCATGATCCCCTCCGCCATCGGACCCGCACCTCTTTTAGCCGGACCATCCTTGTACAAGTGAATCACTTTTGACTCGATTGATCTTTTTTTTTTTCTTTTTTTTTGCGGGGTCTTTTTTCAGACACTTTGAAACAAACAAAAAAGAAAAAGAACAAAAAAAAACAAACAGATTTTATGGCTCAAGACTTGTACAGACGCTCACGGCTGCATCTCAACACGTTTCCTTTCTCTGTGCCTCGTCGCCCTTTTTTAATTTTTTTTTCGGGAAAAAGCCAAAGTAGACTGCAGTTGATTTCCTTCTCCCCCCCCCCCAAAAAAAAAAAAAAAAAAAAGAAAAAAGAAAATATTTTTGTTTTTTGAACGGGGTTGCCAGTTCCATGCCCAAGTCTCGGCAACCCACGCCCTGCTCTGCCCCAAACGAGCTGACGTCAGCATGCCCCCCTCCCATGTATCCCCCCTCCCAGAGCAAAAGAAAAAAATAAATAAATAAAAAATAAGGACGTGCTCGAAGCGGACGGAGCTGTATTNCCCGCCACATTAGAACCCCCACCCAAAACAAACAAAAACAAAAAAAAGGCAGAATTTTTATACGTTTGTTTTGTTGTATTTGATTTTTTTCAGCGCTTGAAAACCAAATACGAAGCTGCTGATTTCAGGCAAATCAGCGACAATTTGTTCACTTTCCAGTTTTTTGAATCCCTCGAGGCAGAAAAGCTGAAAAAAACAAACCAACAAAATGAGCTCTTTACACTGGTACTTGGTTATGTCTTAATATTTCTCCCTTTTACAATCAAGCTTTGTCTTTTAATAAGAATTTGAAAAAGCGAAAGAAAAAAAAAAAAACAAGCCTGGAGAACATGCATGACTGATGGAATTTCTGTGCCGCTCCTGAGTTCCGACGCATTTGTTTGCTCCGAATATTTTTCTCTCCGAGTTCTGCTGTGTTCATTTGATTTTTTTTTTTTATTATTTTTATTTTTTTTAATTAATTTGATTTTGTTCCCCATTTTCGCCTGTACGTTACAGGCCTTGTTATCTGTTTTGTTTTTTTGTTTTTTTAACAATGTGTTAAGTAACTTATTTCGCTTGTAAAAACATGTTGATATTTATTACCATTGTACATATTTCCCTATTTTTTATATGTGTATATAAACTCAAATAAAAATAGAAATACACTTTGAAGTGTGTGTGTTGGTTTAATAATAATAGTAGTTAGGAAATGCGTATCGCCTGCCACCTTTCGTGCCCGGAGATCATTTTATGATAAGAATGGACAGAGTTACAACCGATTTGGTCAAACCTCCTGAATAACATGAGGAGGGATCTTGAGCCATATTGCTGGATCGCATGAGATCCACTCATGCTTGGAGCATGTGCTGAGAAGGACTCTCAACTACAACCGCCTCCAATTTTAGCATGGTATCTGTAAAATTGACTGAGTTATGGCCATTTATGTGTTGGACAAGGCCAGTTAGCTGTGGTGGCCATCTTGAACTGGGGTGACTCCAAAAGTTAATCAGTTGAAGACGTACATCCAGTAATCACTTCCTGAAAGTTTCCCTAAAATATGTCCAGCGTTTCAGAAGATACTTTGCTAACAGACCAACATAGACGACTCCCAACAGTTAATGCTAATGTTGGAAGCACAACCGTTGGACGTGTAGCGCTCACAGCACGTGTTGGAGATGATCCTCAGCTACTACCACACCAAATTTTAGCTCATTGTATGTAAAATTTGCAGAGTTAGAGACATTTTTGTGTTTCCTACGTCCGCTTGGCTATGGCGGCCATCTTGTATAGGGTTGACACCAAAAGCTAATCAGTCGTAGATGGACATCCAGTGAGCACTTTTTGTGAGTTTCATTAAAGTCTGTTCAATGGATCATGAGATATTTTGCTAACAGACAAACAAAAACACACACTTGCAAAAGCACAGCTCCCCTTTGCATTTGACAGCAGGCAATAATAATGAGGACAAGATAAAGTTGTTTTGGAACTCGTAGGTAAAACTAGACGAATGGCATTTTCTGAGAAAAATGCAGAGTGAATGCCGACATCTGTCGAAAAGGCTTAAAATTGTTAAAGTTAAAACAAGCAGAGCAAGAGGCTAAAAAACAGAACACAAGCTGAAAGCTAACTGCGACTGGACAGTAGCTAGAAGCTAAAAGCAGCAAAAGAGTAGCTTATTTATTGCAAAACTATAACAAAACACTAAAGGGAGCAGAGTAGTAGCTATCTGAGGCGGAACAGAAGGTAAAAGTAACAACAGTAGCTAAAATTAAATTTAGCAGAATGGTAGCTAACAGCGAAAAGTATCAGAACTGTAGTTAAAAGCTAAAAAGTAGCAGAATTGTAGCTAAAAGCTATACGCATCAGAACGGCATTTAAAAGTTAAAAGTAGCAAAATGGTAGCTAAAAGATAAATGAGGCAGAACACTGGCTAAAAGTAGCAGAATGGCAGCTGAAAGTAGCCGAAGAAGACAGAAATAGAACAAATCTGCTGTCGTAGATTTGTTTTTGAAGGAATTGGAGAGATGTCAGTGTTTCAGTGTGGACTTTTATTTTTCATAAAGTTATTATTTTTTTGTTTTAAGTTTAAAAGTTAGAAAAAGAAAAGTCTGGGGAGGGGACGCAGGTCTGCCTGCAGCTGGTTCCTAACCAACCAACAGCAGATGGAGGTATGGTGCAGCGTGAACTGGCTTCATTTCAGTCACATCCCCATACAAGGTTAGCTTCTCTTTACATATGAGGTCATCTTTATTTAATTATAACCATAACATATAAATGATTAATTTCGCTTCTTTAATAAGTAGGTAATAGAGGGCCGAATCAAATTTTGCGTCTAAAAGAAGAACATAGTTCTGAAAACCAATAGGATTACTCGATGTTCAGTGTTAGTCACGTGGTACCAAACCTCTCGCTCCCATTGGCTAGTTCATATTCAACGAGTTCCGGTCCTTCTCAAGACGTTAAAAATAAAAAAAAGTTAGATCCTCCGAACTACTCAGGTTTTAGAGATTATAAATGGTTTTTAAACATTGTCCCGGCTTTCAAATTGTAACTAGGGTGCAGGGGGTGTTATTTAACGTGTGTTTTCAAGCTTGTAAAGTGTTTGTTTACGAGCGGGTTTGGCTCCTCTGCGGAGGGATCCGGGACGCGGATATTAGCTGAAGTGTGGAGGGTGATTTGAATCCCCGTGTTTTGCTCCAGTTCTTTTTAACAGAATTTTTCTTGTTTTATTCGAGCGTATTCAAAAATACAAGTAGCCCTTTTTAATCACATTTTATGCACGTTTTAACTTAAATCTACAAGGTAAGAGTTTGACTCGCTGTCATTCCTTTTTTAACACTATTGTTAGCTAACCTATGGAGTTAGGAATCATAACCGTGAGCCACAGTTTTAGTCAACGGCTATGATAATTTACTTTTCCTAGTTTTTCTTCATAGTATATATATAAATATATATATATATATAAACGTCTGTATTAATACAGACATACAGACGTTTAGTCGCAGCTACTACGGTAACGGTGTGTTATTAAAATACTACAGCTCTTTAACATACCGACTCCCTAACTTGTGCTAGCTTGTTAGCATTCGGCTAAGTATTATTTCCTCTGTCTCTTTGCACTTTGGTACGAGGTTGTGTTAAGTTTGTTTTTGCTTAAAGCTATTGTAGCCCACCATAATGTTCAGAACAAATACCCCGGTGCTCTGCATCCCCCTCTTTAGTTCACATGCTGTTGAAATATATGATCTGATCTTGTTCATGTCAAAGCAGATGGCTGCAGTCGAGCCAATCACTACTGGCCCCGAGGAAGATCAGGACAAAATGGCTCCTCCAGAGGAGGATACTGCAATAAAGGAAACCTCAACCCCACTGGACTTTACTGAGCTCACCCCAAGTCAGTTTGGCATCTCTGTCAAAAGTTTTATCCCATCATCATCAGTAAGCAAAGGTAAACAACACCTTCCTCACACCGAGCCTGCGTTTAAAACATGGCTTCTTATTCTTTCTCAGCCACAAACAACGAGAGTGACCGCAAAACTGGATATGGTTCATAAAACTACAGTGTTCATTATATTCTCTATGGGATAAAATTTTAAAGAAAAAAATATGGATTGAAAAGTACCTTTTTGTGCTTCAGAGCATTTGTTGCTAGTCGGAGGGCCAAGTTGTCAATAGCACGACCCTGTTTCTGTGCCGAGGCCACGTAGTTTTGAGATGGAAAAAAAATAGTGATTTTCCATGGTGTTAATTTGAAGGAAAAGAGCGCTTCACACACATCCAAATCAACGTGGATTAAAGTCATCCCATATATATAAAACCCTCCTGACTTCAGCTTTAAATCGTGGTAATTCTTATAAGCAGGGATTATAGTTTGCTTAACTTGGGAAAGAAATCAGCTTGGAGTTTTTATCAGGACTTTTTAGAAAAGTTTTACATCCTGACTGGAAAATCCAACTTTTATCTCATCAAATACGTCCCGATGTAGTAATTTGCTGTTGCACTTTGGTCATCTGAACCAACCACAGAGAGTCAGCTCCATGTATCTGTTTGTGCTTTTACACGACAAGCTGGCTTCGTGGGCCGAGCTGCGTAACAGCAGCTGAAGGTGGCGTCTCACTGGACTTCGAGTAGACTGCATTCATGAGGGAGTCTCCAGAACGTCGTTGTGGGCTTCTCCAACCCTGCTCAAGAGCTAGAGCTTTTTTTTTTACTTCTGACAGAAAACATCTGAGGCAAAAGTCTAAAAACCACATCTAACACTAAAAATTCAACGAGAATGAAGTTGAATATTTGTCTATTTTCACCTAATTTTGAGTCGGCAACTAGTCTAGGTAATATATAATATATACACACACACACTACTTTGGCTCTGTGACTACCTCTGTTGCTGGTTTAGGGCATTTGCCCACCTTGAAGGATAATGTATACAAAGGGACTATTTCCTATAAAGTGAAGTTGTCGTCACAAAAACAAATGCTGAACTTAAAATGTAAACAAAGCGTGTATCAGTTGAAGCAAAGGCCCACGAGTTATTGAGCCTTACATGTGACAGAAGCATGACGTGAGTGGCTCCTGCGGTTGCCCGTGATTTCTCTGTGCAGTGCTGGGGTTTAATAATCGGCTCCAGTTCAACACATTACTCACGCTGAGCCTCTGTTTAACACGTGGCTTGTTATTCATTCTCAGCCACAACCAACGATCAGTGACCAAACTGCAGACGAGCAAATTAGAAGCATTAGAGATTGAAGCTGAATAAAATGTTTCTCAGTCAGTTTGCTAAATGAGAGTCTGAGCTTGTTTTTTTTGTAATGTGCTGTAATGGTTACTAAACTTTATCTTTGAGTTGATTGTATGTGAAATAGGGGAGAGGTGGACTCAGGTGTTTCACAGCACTCTTAGATTGGCTGTAAAGAAAAGGGTAGAAATGAGTGCTGTGCTGCTGTAAATGTCTTTTCTTTTATTTAACTATTTGAAAAGAAGAAAAGATTCAGGTGGTGGCACAGTGGAGCAGTGGTTAGACTTGTCTCCTCCCAGCAAGAAGGTTGAAGGATCTCTTCTGGGTAGAGTTTACATGTTCCCCCTGTGCTCACGTAGGTTTCCTCTCACAGACCAAAAACATGCGTGTTTGGTTCATTGGTAAATTGTCCTTAGGTGTGAGTGAGAATGTGAATGGTTGTCTCGTTTGTCTCTACGTGTCCCTGTGATGGACTGGAGACCTGTCCGGGGAGTCTCCCTGCTAGAGAAAGACGCCAGCTCCCCAACGACCCGGAAAGGAGAAGCCAGTAAAGAGGAAGGATGGATTTAAAAAAAAAAGATTCACGGCTGCACAAAAGCAAAAAACAAATGTCAAAAAGGAAGTTTCTGTTTCTGTTTGTGCATTTGGTTCCAGGCAAGTGTTACTAACGCATCAATCCGCTTCCTCCAGATAAGACTCGTCTCGCACAAATCAAGGCAAGGCGACGATCCAGCGTTGGTGTCCGAGGCTCCCCGGAGACAAACTCCCTCATTCGTTTCATAGCACAGCAGAGGATGAAGACCCCACCGGCCCCCCAGACCCCAAAGGTATGTTGCAAATGCAGCACCCTGACAAATCACGTAATATAAGGTGATGTTTGGGTCACTGTGGCTTCATTTGGGCCGCTGTGATCGTATTGTAGTTGATAAGGTAATACAATGATAAATAAATGTCATTTTCTGACACTATTATAGAACGAGCCACCTACACAGCCAGTATGAACGCTTTATGTAAAAACTTCTGTTTTCGCCGACTAAATTTGCACAGTTCAGGTATGACTTAAATAACGAAACTTCAGTTTTCTTGCCAATCTCTGTGGATTAATCCTTTTTTTTTTTTAAATCTCTCGTGGTGACGTTTTTAACTGGCACCCTTTCCTGCGAATGTGACACGTCCTCTTTCAAGCTGCTGAGCTCTTTTGTGTTTTAGTTTACATGTTTGGCTTTGTAGTTGAATCTATATCATTTTTATTATTTATAACAAAGTCTAATTTAGATATAATGATTCAAGTTTGAGATAAGTACTGGTTGATAAACGACAGCTGATGATTCTGGCATCAGGCGACAATAATCTGAAGGACGCTCAACGTATGCTAATTTAAATTTATTTATTTTTTCCTTTTTTCAAATATGTTTTGTTCATTTAGTTGTCAAAGTCAAGATTAATAATATGTTTCTTTTGTAAACGCTTTTTTTGTGAGCTTCAAGAGAGTGAGCTCCAATAATAATGACCTTGTTTGTGTCAATTTAATTAAGTGGTCATTTGTTTAAGAAACTTTTAATATAATTGTCTGACTGCTAGGGTTGAGCCATAAGGTTTTAAAAAGTAGCCACTTTGTCTCTGCCCCATTGAATGCTGGAGGGTGCATTTGTTTCACTAATTCTGCATTGATTCTCTACTTATATAGATAATAAAGTATATATAAATATATATATATATATATATATATATATATATATATATATATATATATATATATATATATATATATATATATATATATATATATATTTATATTTATTGACTGTCGGCTCACATTTCTGTTAATCGTTTTCAGCGATGCACAGTTGTTGGTCATTTTCTCTGTTAATGAGGGCACACTGTAGAAATTAAGTAAAATGAACATATTATGACCTGAGGGCGCACACATGCCGTTTTAGGTCTAGCTTGTTTTCAATTTGACCGATCAAACGGTGACGATCGTCCCCGGAAACGGGCTCAAAAGGCTTTGATGTCGATGTAGGCGCGAGGTGGGCGCATCAATTGTTTGGAACAGATCGCGTCACGATCACGATGGACCTCCAGCTGTTACACAGCCGTTTGTCGAACGGGGTTGTGATGCCAAGGGGTTTGCTGCGTCACTCAAAAGACTGACAGCAGTCATCCTGTAGATGAGCGTAAATCGACCTCTATCTACTCAAGATGGCGACAAAAGGAAGCTAAACAGTCAAACGTCTTCATTTATTTGTCTAGGCAGCACAGCGGTGTGGTCATTAACATCCACTAGTTTGGGTTTTATGGAGTTTACATATTCTCCCCTTTCCTGTGTCTGTTTTTTTCCACACAATCTCAAGAACGTGCACGTTAGGTTAAGGTATGACTCTAAACCGACCGCAGGACTAAGTTGCGTCTTACCTGGTTGTTCCTTTTCCGTGACGGTGTGGTGGTCTGTCCATGGTGTGGACAGCTGAGACTGGCTCCAGAAAAAGGACCGATAACTATTGTATTTTGTTGTTTAGACAGTGGAAATGTCCGCAAATGACCTTTGTGGACGAGCACCGTTACAAACATGCAACCACACTGTCTACGGTCTGTACTAAACACGTGAGCTGCTCGCCTCTTTTCATCTTGAGTGAAAACAGGAAAGCATAGAAAAATACATTGTTTTCTTCTTACTCAAACACTTTAAAACGCTTAAGATCAGGTTGCAACTTGGGCGTGACACCCTGTGATGTTATAATCAATCATCGTGCTTTAAAGCTAATCCTAGGTGCATGTTTTCACACTGCATCAACGTTACCGCAGTACATTCGTTCCGACTCGATTCGTGTTGAAAGCAAATGCACGGGATGCCCTCCGAGGCCCCTGCTTTTACTTTTGCATCAAAGAGTATGTGGTGGAAATCCACGGCGTTCACTTTTCCAGTCTCGAAAGATCAATGCGGAGACAGAAAAAAGGTTAAACGAAGTGAAAAACGCCGACATTCATACTTATTGGTTTTCTCTCCTTGCAACCTGAGCAGAGCTCGACTTTTCCACAACTGGCATCTTCTTCTTCTCAGCTTAGCCTAATGTAACAATGTCAGCAAAATAAACTTCACATTTCTGTTTACAGTGTTGTTCGTGTAAAGCAAACACCAGCCTGCGCAACCAGTTAAATCCAGCTTCCACCCACATTGTGTCTTTGATTTATACTTATGAACTCATACGAAAGAAGGAAGTCGTTGAAGCCTTTTTAATATTAAACTTCCATCCCCTCTGATTTAGTGACCAATCAGGGACAGGAGGCGGGAACTAGTAAACACAACCCCAAAAACATTTGCTCATGTGATCTGAAGTTCTGGGGATTTAAACAAGATTGTGCTTGTAATTATTTTACAACACAGCTGTGTATGTTTTTTTTTATTTATTTTTTTTATAAACGTGCGGATGCAGTTTTAGCGGACATGTGTGCGTATAGTGGATAACTGCGTTATGTTGAAGAGGTGGTTAAAGAAGTTCATACAGGCTTTGGGTGGTTTTTGCCAAGGTGAAAATGATCCGTTATCGAGTCAACATGGGGTGAGTCGCATAAGAAAATAATTTCTCCGAGTTTCCTGGACTTGTGGGGCTCTGTGAATGCTGTGTCGCTTCCCGTAACTTTCCTGTATCTTCTGAAACCAAGCTCTGCTGAACTGTGTGTGGCAGTGTGTGTGTGATGGATGTGCTTCCCCGCAGTAATACCACTTTTGTAATTTCAGAAGTTTATGAGCTGTCAGGCTGCATCACCAAGCAGATGTGTTTATTTTCTGCCACCTCAACCCGCAGCCCGTCAGAGGGAGCCCCCTCTTCCCCCGTGTCACCTCCACGCTGAGGCAGAAGATGGCCTCGTTCCAGAGCCTGATGGATGTGGCGGAGAGCGACGCCTGCGATCCGACGCCAGTGCGGGACGGCAGCGCCGGAGGATGCATCATGACAAGAGATTATCTGTCTGGTGAGGCAGCCATATCGCCACGGGATTAATAGTTTCATTTCTCCACAAGACTCTATGCCAGTAAGATTTCTTTAAGATGACCGGAGGCCCCGTTCAGAAGCTGCTCACTAAAAGCTTCACTCTGACAGCGTTTTGCAGCAGACGTTCCTCCTGAGCCTGGTCAGCGTCTTAAACGGGCCGCTTTCCAAGTTCTTAGCTGCTGAAGTGAGACTTGAAGTTTATTCATCTATTTTTTTTTTGTGTGTGTTTTTATGATGCGTTTAGCCGATATGGCATTTAATTATGCTCTCCTCGAGTCCCATTTGTTCTTCTACGTTTCCGCAATTATCCTCATTGAAGCGGTTTTATTTTCCTCCCCAGATGGGATCAGCCGCAGCGAAGGGAAGGAGAACAACCCTCCGACGTCGCCCACGCCCAGCAAGAAGAGGCGCCTGGGCCCCCTCGACGGCTGCGGGTCTGAGATTAGCGAGGCGGAGCAGGAGGTACGCCGACTCGAGCGCGCAGGGCTTTTCTAAACGCGTCTGGAAATGGGACGCGTCACCTGAAACACAAGCCTCCCGTAAAGAAGTAATAATATAAAAAGAAGTTTCTGTTTCTGCCAGCGCGTGTCCAACATGTCCACAGGTGGACACAAAGAAGCAGGACTTTGTCCAAGTGACTGATAGGTTAACTGCAGTGTAGCCTGCAGTGATATATATATTAAAAAAAAAACTCAAATTGACAGTTTTTTTATTGTTCACTGTATAAATTTGACAAATGACAGATCAATTTGACATATTTTTGGAATATTTATGCAAGTTTCATTCTCTGAAGTCTTTCTAAAGCATTTCTTTTTTAAAAAAAACACTATTAAAGAACTAAATTAAATGAGAAATTCGATTTTGCGGGGCTGTTGTGCCAAGTGACTAATTAGTATAAAACAAAGATCTTTGTAAGGTGTCCTCTAAAGCATGATTTTTAAGTAATTTCCTAATTTGGTTCCATCTGTTCAAGCCTGACACAGTTACAGGTTGCAGCGACGTGAAAATAAGTTTTTCTTGGAATTAAACTCAAAGTTTTACGTGCGGTTTAATATCGGAGTTGTGTGACTTAAGCTGACGGCTCTCTTCAGTCAGAACAAAGCCACTCATTGTTAGGAAAGCTTTGTTTTGCATATTTATTCAGGTTTTTTTTTTTTTTATATTTCGACCGTTTCTTTGCTTGCCTTCATGTCTTGAGCAAACTTCAAGTTTGCCATTTCTGCTTGTTGTAGCACTTTGTCTTTGCGATTCACGTTGCCGCGGTCTAATGAGAGCGCACTGGATAGCAGCTTGTAAGCATTTTCTGATTGGATGCCCGCCAGCACGAATGGCTAACAGCGTTTCTCTACATGTTTCAGACTTTGGTGTGTGGGCTGCTCCTTGTTGTTTGTCCCGTCTGCCCTTTTTAGCTTTGCTCTTTGCAACAAACAGAAGCTTTATTGGACAAAGATTTATTTTATCCGCTATGGCGAAGTGAAACAAAGCGCAATAAATCAGCCGTCGGCCCGTCTCACCTCAAGCTAACCGGCAACATTTGACCTACGCGCGGTCATTCCTGAAGCGTGTACACTTCTAGCTTTTTTTGTAGGACTGCTTACAGATTCCCCCCTCCCCCGATTGGTGCCACTTCCCAGGCTTAACAAACTGCGAACGTTCACACGGAGACGTTAAAATTTTCCAAGCGCAGTTAGATAAAGTGATAAGTGCAACATAAGCTGAGGCAGTTGTGTAAATGAAACATCTGAAGGCCTTTTCCCCCCGCAGGCTTAGTGGAGCACGCCGCTGTTTTAAAGTGCAGCAAAGCACTAATCAAACGTGTCTCCGCTGCAGCTACACAGCAGGTGTAACTAGACAGACCTTTATGTTGGGAACCTGCTTTAGAGCTCAGCTTTACAGAATAAGACCCCCCCCCCCCTTATCAAGTGACTCTTTTTTTATGTATATATATAAGTGCTCAAAGTGTGCACTCATACATGCAACACAAAGGTGCTCCATATTTAGAGTTATTGCCAATGTCAGCTGTCTGGTGTTGAGGGGTTGTTTTTTTTCCTGTCTTCAGCATTACTCTTTCTACTTAAATCTAAAATGAAAAGACATAGATGCTGTCATCCCTGCACAGCCATCTAGAAGTTATATTTCTATAGCCTATGCCAAAGGAGCATTTCCTGTTTTGGGTTTGGATTGTATTCAGGGCTGCAGACTGCAGAAATGTATCTTTTTAATTGTCTTTTTAGCACCACAACCGGAATGTTTATGATTAGGTGCGGCTGAGCAGTTTTGTTTTTTTTTTACATCTACAGAATATTACTCCTCCTCTGTGCCTGCGCAGTTAGGGTTAGGGTTGGGTCACTGATTTTGGACAAGAAGGCCTGGCTCACAGTCTCTGATCTAATTCATCCCAAAGGTGTTCTGTCGGGTTGAGGTCAGGACTCTGTGCAGGCCAGTCAAGTTCTTCCTCACCGAACTCACTTGTCCGTGTCTTTATGGACCTTGCTTTGTGCCCTGGTGAGCAGTCATGTTGGAACAGGAAGCGGCGGCCATCTCCAAACTGTTCCCACAAAGTGGGGAGCATTAAATTGTCCAAAATGTCTCGGTATGCTGACGCATTGAGTTCCTTTCGCTGGAACTAAGCAGCCGAGCCCAACTCCTGAAAAACAACCCCACACCACTTATCTTAGCTCATGCTTAGATATGTCTGGTTTTACTTCGGCTGTATAGCGGGCCTGGGGTACTTTTAGATAGTTCGGTACCGTTAGTTTTAGTTTTAGCACTGTCATGTTTTAGCTTAGTTATCTTGTCATGTTCTGTAACTCTGTCTGTAATTTTGTTCTTGTGTTGTAAAGCACTTTGAGTCGCCTCGTGCTGAAAAGTGCTTTATAAATAAATGTACCTACCTACCTACCAAACTTTATACTTGGCGCAATGCAGTGAGACAAGAACCGTTCTGGCAACCACAGAACCCAGACTCATCACACTCAAGTGTGATTCGTCCCTCCAGAGGACATGTCTCCACTGCTCTAGAGTCTAGTGGCGGCGTGCTTTACACCACTGCATCCGACGCTTTGGACTTGGTGATGGAAGGTTTGGATGCGGCTGCTCGGCCATGGAAACCCATTCCATGAAGCTGTCTGTTCTGTATCTGTTGACTCTGCAGAACGTTGATGACCTCTGTGCCCTCTGAGCCTCAGCATCTTCTGAGCCCACTCTGTGGTTGTACATGGCCTACCGCTTCATGGCCGAGTTGCTGTCGGTCCCAATCACTTCCACTTTGTTACAAATCCACTAACAGCTGATTGGAATATTTAGTAGTGACGAGTGGACTTATTGCACAGGTGGCATCCTATCACGGCACCACACTGGAATTCACTGAGCTCCTGAGAACGACTCATTCTTATGCATGTAGACACAGATACAAATGCAACTCATCTGACAGCAGCAGTTACCTGTTCAGCAGGATAGAATGACAGTAATATACACCACATTCACAGACAGCGTAATGAGTCTTATGAGTCACGTCGTTTTAAAAGGAGAAGCTTTAAGGGAATTTGACTCGAACGCATCACACACGAGCACATATTCACCTGGGCTTTTAACTGAGAAATGTTCTGAACATATTTGCTTGTTTCTTTTCAGAGAAAGAAATCTTCTTATTCTTCTTTAACTGATGTTCTTTAAAAACGCAACTTTTCTGATAACGACACTTTATTTTTTTTTCTTTCTCCAGACTTTCTGTTTTAACGCAGTACAGATGTGACCCGGCAATTTCAATCAAGCCGCGCTACAAATGTTTTCAATCAACCGAAGTGGCGCCGCAGAGGCAGCTCTGGGTTCCCGGTTTTCGTATGGCGACGAACCAAATGTCAAGAACTGCGAGCAGATTCTGAACCTCTCACAGGAGGGTCGCCTCGGTTTGATCCCACCCTCCTCGCACGTGAGAGGACGGGTGATTCGATAGAAACGACTCAGACGTTCTCAGCTGGATGCCGCTAGATTGATTGCGCGCATAAATACGAGCGTTGGAATTTGTTTATCTATTTATTTATTTCCACTAAAGTTGACCTGATTCCCTCAGCGTTGAATGCAGTTTACATCCGATGTGTCTGACATGGAGACAGGCTCTGCTCCGAGCAGGTTTGAGCTACAGTCACTTGAACAGGCTGCGTCCACACCAGTGGGGGGGGTTTGAACCGGTTACAGGACGAACCCCATTCCTCTTGAGCCACTTCGGGCCTCGAAGGCACAGGACTCCTCGTACTTCTGCTCGTGTCGACGGCAGCAACGCTCGGGCCTCTGCTCAGCCGAACTGCCGTCACTGACAAAACTGGACTGAAGTTTGCTGCCCATGATGATTATGTCTGTTTGTGCATATTTTCAAAACCCGTCTTCAAATATGCAGAGTATTGAAACAGGCTTTGAGCTTGGCACGAGTTGAATTTTAGTTTAATCTGCTGTATTGTGTCCTGTTGCGCCACAAATCCTCCCGTATTTTCTTCAGTATTTTGGAGCAGCTCAATTAGAATTTCAGTTTGTTTTAATACAAAACAAACTTGAATGTTTTACTTCTTATTAAACCCAAACCACTGCAAAATTTCAAACTGCATGCACGCTAGATTACGATTATACCAGTTTTTATCTTTTATTAATGAAAACTGAATTCATCTAAACAGTAATGTGCTAGAGTCTTGTTTTTGATCTTTCATCTAATGAGCTTTGAAAGTGATTTTGACTAATAGTTTTAGTTAGGGTTTTAGGAAACCTTTTTAGGCGCTTAGGGACTTTGTGTGCGTATGCACCAACCCGCCTGACACTAAAGGTTCCATACGCCGTAAGAAGTTGGTTTGTGGTCATGTGATTGCGAGGAATCTGTTTTTGCCCACACTTTTCAGACACTTGAATCAGAGCTCCTCCTTCAGCTTTAAAACTGGCTTCTTCCTGCTGGTTTCTCAGCTCTCCTGTCCTTCTACAGATTTTAGCTTCCCTCACTGCGATCGGACGGGTTTATTAAACCAGCTGGACGGTACACACCACAATGCAATTTTCATCTCGCAGCTGCGTGACTCAGAGCCGACTTTGTGACTTCTCCTGAATGATGGAAAGGCCTTAACCCAGGGGTGTCCAATCCTGGTCCTCGAGGGCCACTATCCTGCACGCTTTCCTTGTTTCCCTGCTCCAACACACCTGATTCAGAGGTTAAATTACCTCTTCCTGTTCCACAGAAGCCTGTTAATCACCCATTGATTCAAATCAGATGTGTTGAAGCAGAGAAACAAGTAAAACATGCAGGATGGTGGCCCTCGAGGACCAGGATTGGACACCCCTGCCTTAACCGCTTTATCTTTCAGGCATTTAAAAAGGACACAACTCAAGGGATGAACCAGCTTTACTCTACGCACAACAGAAAAGCTTGTATAAAATCAGCTTTAACTAGCGTTGTTAAGTTGCAATGTTATGCAATGCTTTAGGCCAGCATCCTGTTTGAAGCACATATTGTTGAAATTTCCTCAATGAATTTAGCCAAAGATAAGAGTTTAAAAATTATAAAAAATATTTGCTCATCGGTAAGCTCTTAACCAAACTGAGGGACTGTTTGTTGAAAGCC
This sequence comes from Kryptolebias marmoratus, assembly GCF_001649575.2. Classification (NCBI taxonomy): domain Eukaryota; kingdom Metazoa; phylum Chordata; class Actinopteri; order Cyprinodontiformes; family Rivulidae; genus Kryptolebias; species Kryptolebias marmoratus. The sequence continues at coordinate 8,806,013 of NC_051430.1, read as the reverse complement.
CAGTCTTCAGTAGATCATTTCCTCCCTCCGCTTGGTTTCCATTTATACGTGCAGGTGCATAATAAAAATATTAATTTCCATTTGTCCTGACCTGGCATCATACCAGAGCCTTCACAGATTTTAATGCCAGTTCCTTACGCAGTCGATAACCTGCATAAATATCTCACTGCACGTGTTCTGTGAGCTATAACGCAGCTTCACGGAGGATCTCCTTCACTCCCTCCTAACAGGAAGCTGCGGGTCAACAACAAAGCCCCAGCCGACCAGCTTCTGACCATCCCGCAGCTGCTTCCCCACCCCGTCGAGCCCCTCCCGCCCACGTCTCCCCCGTCCCTTTTCTGCTGCAGATAAAACCCTCAGGTAAACCCAGTAGTTCATCTTTTAATCCTGGTTTAGCTTTGCCTTTTAGGCTCGGTAGCCTGGTCTACAGTGCTTTATTCCGTTGTTACAAAATATATTCATGCGTTAAAGTGTTTCTTTTGTAGACAGTCTGTTTTTTTTTTTTAAATCTACTAAAAGTGTTAACTTTATCAGATGAACAAACGTCTGATGCTGGTCAGTTTATCAGCTTGATTTTATTTCTTCAGCATCAAACATGAAGAGGCAACTTCAACACTTATGTTTATGTGCATGAAGTAGAATTAGTAATGAGTAACACAAATCACATGTTGTACCTTCCCCTAACACTTTGAATAAATCAAAAAAGCAGCATTATTTGTTCATTTTTGTTTGTTTGTTTTTGTCTCGCAGAAGACGACTCCACTGAGACATGCGCGGCGAAGAAGAAGAAGCAGGTCCGCTTCGGAGGCCCTTTATCGCCCGAGTTCTTTGACAAGAACTTGCCCCCCAGCACGCCGTTGCAGAAGGGGGGCACGCCGGCGCGAGCGCCCACTCCCGGCGGGAGCTTCCAGCCGCGCTCAGCGCTGAAGACGCCGCAGAGGAGGGAAGCCGACGCGCCGCAGTGCGAACCGGAGCGTTACAGCCCCGCCGTCTTCGGCGCGTCTCCTACTTTCGCCGTGTCCCGTAAGCACAGGCGGTTGTCTGAGGACGGAGAGGTGGGCAAACGTGCCTGGAGGCGTCTGCATCACACTTCCTAAATAATTACAGCTAACACCTTTTTAGACTTCTAACGTTTAGAATCTACTTGTTCCTTGAAGGACCAGAATTTGACGCGGTCTTCAGTGAGGAGTGGACTAAATTGTTGTTTTGTTTTTCTATTTTCCACTCAGCTCCTTTTCTTGCCAATGGAGGAGTTTGACTCCGTGATGACAGCCGATTCAGGTGGATCCTGACGTCACACCGCCTCTCTCTGCCGGAGTGCAGTCCAGCTTCTGTGTGCTAACGGCTTCCTTTCTCGTGCTACATTTTCAGAACTCGCACCGGACGCCCAGCCATTAAACTTAAACGCCGCTTTTCACGAGGAGTCTCTTCCTCCGGTTCTGGCAGGTAAACTGCAACGCAACTCACCTGTTTTTTTGATAACTTTATCAGTTTATGCGTCCTGCTGCTGGCAGGTCGGCTACGAGTATTAATCCCAGTAAAACGGCTGCATTAAAATTATTTACTATTACAATTTCATGTCAGTTTCAAATGTGGTCTAATTGACTTTTTTGTGTGTAAGAAACCGTTTCAGGATCCTTTTTTCAGTTTCATTTGTTTACTTTTTAATTTTTTGTTTGCATATTTGTTTTTCATCAACATTCACACTGCCCCCCCCCCCCCAAAAAAAAAAAAAAAAAAAAAAGCCTGCATCTCACTTCACTGCAACTGTTAGTGACGAATTGCAAATGGCATTTTTCACAGGAGTTGCCAAAATGTCTCGACGTGTTCGCAAGAGCTCCCATGTCCTCACGAGTCGCAGGACATTTGACCAAATCCTCTCTCGACATAGTCACCGAGTTGTCTTAATTTAGTTTCTGCACGTCAGAAGGTGTGAGGGGGGAAAAAAATTGAATTTCTCAAAATAAATTGCTTAGAGATTTTTTTTTTTTAATCTATTTGATCAAATACGTGCAGAATCCTAGTTTTCATTAGCATTCTGAAATATTTACTTGTATTTATTTGGGTCACTTCATGAAACGCGGTCACCGTTACACACAGTCAGAATTATTGATCAGGAAAAACATACCATCCCTGTGAACAGGGGGGAAAAATTGCTTCAACTTATTTGTCTGAATTTACTTCTCATTTTAGGGGCACACATTCAAATAAATTCCCCTCCCATAGGCCAGCGTCTAAACCGCTCGGCGCGTCCGCAGAGAGCACACCAAAAATGTGGTGTCGAACGTAAAGTCACAGTGTCCGGGCGGTCACATTTAAAACCCCACGTTCCTAAACTGCTGATTTATTCAATAAATAAAACTCTTGTTGCGTCATTTGAAAGCACCGCTCCTGAGAGCTTCAAATCCACGAGGAGATCGAATTTAGTTGAACAATAAAGCAACGGTCGTCGATCGTTTGCTTCATGTTCGTTTCGTGTCCCGATTCAACCAGTTACGCTCGAGTCCCAATGTAGCTGCAAAAAATCGCATTCTGGGGCTTTCGTACAAGTACCATCCCATAATACCATGCGCAGAAGTTCAATGCGCTGGCCATCGAAACGCTGAGTCATGAAGCTGTCAAACTGCCCCGCGAGGAGTCGTCGTCGTCTGTTTCGTGTCACTAAAGTTGCGTTAAAAACCTTGTTTACGCTTTCGGTGTCCCTGTTCCATTTGCCTTCAGAAGCCCATCCAAAAAACATAAATAAATAAAAATGTGGAACATGACTCATCTCTATAGCTGATTTGATGTGTTCCCCGTGGATCATAGATTCATACATTCATATTCATGTCACATATCGGTGAGCCCTTTTTCACCAAGTGACCCGTTTGCGATGTGTCGCACGTTGTGAGGCGTAACTTGACGTACGCGTTTTCAGCTTTCTCTGTTTTTACTGAACTGAAACTGAACAACTGAACTGTTGTTTTGAAGAAGACTTGTTTGATTTAGACCATAGATTTGTCACAAAAGCGGGTTTGTGCCTAATGTGTTTGGGCGGCTGTGGTTCAGCGGTTAGAGCAGCCGTCCTCCAATGAGAGAGTTGGAGGTTCGATTCCTGGCAGGACACTGAACCCCTCATTGCCTCCAATGTGTGTCCCATTGGTGTATGACTGTGATCTAAAGCACTGATTAGACTCTATAGAATGATTTATTCAGATTCAGTGCTGTGTGGAATGAAATCAAGACCATTATAGCTGTTGTTTATCAAACGTTGTGTACTTCTGCGTAGCTCTCATTCTTCTAATTTGCTTTTCTTTCCCTCAGAGTTTGACACCAAATCCAGTCAAAGTTCTCAGATGGATTTAATGGAAGAACGTAAATCTGTGCCCGAGGAGAATGGGTCTGAAGCGGCTGATGAAAGTCCAACTCCGGCTCGATCCAGCAGCCGAAGGAGAAAGGTCTGCAGCAATTAAAACCTTTTTTTTTAGTTCGCTTTCTCATAAAATATGTATAACCTCCTGCCACTTATAAACCCGTACTAGGAAGTTGTATGCAACTTAACAGAGCTTGTGAATTTCATCCACTGCAGACGGAGCGAGAGCCTAAAAGTGAGCCTCGAGCACGCCCCGGCAACAGGAAGAGAAAGGTCTGCCATCACCACAAACCGTCCCGGCTCAATCTCAATTGGAGAAATAGCCATTTGCCAGACAAGCTAGACGACTTTAATAATTTAGAGGTCTTGACACGCTCCTGTCTCATCTCCTCTTTAATTCCATGGGATCTGAACTTAATCGCACCCGAAAACTTTTTACTCTGCGTGTGTGACAGCCAGAGTCACCTTCAGCTCAACTTTCTGTTCTTGCAGCAGCCAGAGGAGAGCAACCCCGTGAAGAGGTCGACGCGCGCCGCAGCCAAGACCGCCTGCAGGAAGATAAAGGCGAGTCGCTCGTGGCTTTTACGTCAGTTTCTCCCAGGGCTCACCCAGGAGACGTCTGCTCGTTCTCACTTAAGCGGCCTGACTTTGGGAAAAGATCCGTTCAGATATAACATGTGCCTCCCACCTTCACAGATCTGTCACGTGCACCACTGGATAGGAATGTGGCTTCGTTATAAAATCTCCCCGTCACGTCACGGCCTACACAGCTTCTACATGTGCTGGCATTTCCGAATCCAGGGTTCCCTGCAGCCTTGAAAAGGATGAATTTAACTTTAGTTTTCTTGGGAAAACAGTGGCGTTTCTAGACTTCGGTGCATTTTCTTTTGGCCGCACCCTTCTTCAGGGGTCGCCACAGTGAGCAAACTCACACGGACAATTTGGCTTTTTTTTTTGTTTGTTTAAACGCCGAATGTCCTTCCTGCCACAACCTGGGCTCGAACCACCGAGCCACCGTAGCCCTTATAATATCGGTGAACACAACAATGATGATCAGCTGGCACTACGGGTACCGATTTCTGAAAATTCAAATCAGAAACCCAGTAAATATTTTTGGTGTAAGATACCTTACTTATTAGGGGTGTAACAGCTTATGGTTTCATACAGAACTCGTCAAAAGCGCCTCAGTGTAGCTGCGTAAGAAACAGGTATCATGGTTAATCAGACATTTTGCTAGGCGTTAAATGTCCTCACTGATCTGCTGGAGGAGCTAACGCACCTTTCTTCAGCACTTCAGCATTAAGACGGGAGGACTTGGTGTAATCTGACTTTGTGTCATAAAAGGAAAAAAGTAGACATTTAAATTAAAATATAAACAAGATGGAGACTCTTGAACACCTTATTTATGGTGGGAAATAAACAGCTGAGCGTGTTTTTAAAGAACTGAATTGGGTTTAAACCAAAACTTAGGGCCAAAACTTTTCACCTTTCCAGTGAATTTGACGTTGGTCTGTTCCTTTAGTAGATTATACGGAAAATCACAACAAACCCGGTGAGGAGTTCCTGTAGTTTTATGCCTCTTAAGCTCAATTAAAGTGCATCCACTCCGAGAAAAAACTTAGTCTGGAGTGTTCAGAAATCTGAGCAGATTCTTACTCCATATTATTGCAAGCAAGTCCCTTCAGAAGCCTCATTCTAGCTACATTTCAAAGTAGGAAAAAAAAAAATCTTTTGAGGAATTGTCAAACAGAACTAACTTTAGAAAGATGCAGACAATCCTATATTTGGCACTTCCTGTTAATCTAGCGAGCAAAAACAGCAAAGCGTCAGTCACGCAGGAAAAAGGTGATCGTTTCTAATTAAACTCTGTCAACGTTAATTTAACTTGTACTGTTATTCTGCACCAAACTGCGTACAATTTAAGGTTAATTATTAATTAGTTAAATTAAGCAAAAGGCCACTTTTTAAAAAAAGAAACGAAATGCAGCTTCTAGCTTTTTTTTTTGTTGTTGTTGTTTAAGGGTAATAAATATGATCTGATAAAGGGTTTCAAGGCGGTATTGCTTCTCAGACTGTTTGAGTTTGACCATAAACTGGTGAACAGGGGCCCGTAGAGAGCCATGTCCCTTCGGGTCATCGTATCACACGACTCATTTCCAGGAAACCCCATAGTCACATGACCACAGTCTGGCAGTTTTCATTGAAACTAGAAGATGGAGATTAAATCCTGGAAATGAATTTTAAATTGTTTTAATAATCTTACTTTGGGGCTACCAAAACGTACTATCTACAATAATTAGTTGAGCATAATCACATTCCTTGGGAAGCGTTAAGTAAATCTAGAGACAACAAAAAAAGCAGCAGGGGATACCGGCCGGTCAAGTTGGGTTGTAATCTCTCTAACGCTGTTCCACAGAAGGCCTCCTCAGCAGCCCGTCGCTGGGACAAAGACGTGGACCGCTCCTTGTACGGCTCACGGGCATACGCCTCCAAGAACCCCGGTCTGAGTCCCATCAGAGAGAGGCTGTCCTTCGGCAGCCAGACTCCTAAGAGCTGCGCAGGTAAAATACGCTGCCACGCTCACCGGTGTTGGCTTTTACGCTATATTGGGAAATTACACCTAGTTTTTATTCCTATTCCTGTCTAAGAAGGTATTTGTCAGCTTTTCAGAGGGAGTAACAACGTCTTTGTTCTTTAACAGCTCAAAGTAAGAAGAGCTTCGTCATCCTCGAGGTGGCGAAGAACGCTCAAGAAAATGATGATTCCGTTGTGACAAAAGACACCCCATCTCCCACCTCTGGGAAAGAGAACAGCAGGCCGTCGAGGTCCCCGCTCCGAAGACGAGGACAGAGGAAGGTCAGTGTCGCTGACAGCGAGGAGTCTCGGGATCAGGCGGGAGGAAAGACGGAGCAGCTTTTGGAAGAACAGTCCTCGTCCAGCCTGGAGTTTTCAGTGGGAACCCCATCAAAGCCTGGTCTGGCTCCTCAGGCAGATGTTAACGCTGAGGAACCTGACGCCCGGATTCCTGCAGACACTTCCTGCGCTGATACAGGAAGAACAGAAGATCATACCAGTCTGTGTTCATCCAGCCCAGCAGCTGAAGAACCCAGCACCGCGGAGCCAAAGCTGAAAAGAGCCAAACGGGGCAGACGGAGCTCACAGAAGTGCCCCCCAGAGGAGGACCAGAGCCGCTGCGGCAAGGAGGGAAATGGACTGAGAGGGCAAGCGGCGAGTCTGATCTCCGACCTCCAGGAGGAGGCGTGGGGAGCCCGTGCGGACCTCGCCCCGTGGCAGGCAGACTTCAACTTCGAGGATGTTTTCAAGCCCGCTGCCAGAAGAGGGCAGCGCTCGGTCCGACGCAGCCTGAGGAACCAGCACGGCTCGGAGCAGAGCGCCGGCACCGCCGGGCTCGCCTGGCTGCCCCACACCTCCCCGGACTCGGTCAAGGAGGCTCGCAGGAAGACCCGCCAACGACGGCTCAGCGCCTCCCTGCCCGTCCAGTCTCCACTTCCCGAGGGAACGCAGGACGCCTCGCTCGACCTGACGGGAGACAGCCAGTGATTTCTTCCATCCTTGAACTGTTTTACTAAAGCAAATTGATCTTATTTCTAAAGAGGTGGATTATTTTGCATCGACGCTTTTGAAATACTAGAGCTTGACCACTAATTTCCACCATCTTCCCTCTGGTAACCAAGCTAGTCAATACGCCGAGAGCCCAATCACCTCTGCTGACCAGCTCCTGATCAATATCACCCACTCGGCCTGTAATCACAGTCCATCTTCAGCATCAGATCAAGCCTCCTGGAATCAATATCTGCGCTGTACTGCTTAATTCACATAAGCAGCTGTTTATTTATGGGATCGGGGTTGCTTCTGTTTTGTGTTAAACACCTGCCGTATTTTACCAGTGATGGAATGTGAAGCTGCACCGAGCTGGTTTCTGAGTGGAAAGCTTTCGCTTCTCCCATTAGACCAAAAACGTGTTCATTCAATCGGCTGATTTAGACTCATTTAGAAGGAGCTTATCCGAAACAATAAAACATCTACCGTGTGCGTGATATTCCAGCTTTAGTTCAAGTGTTTTTATTCCTCCACCCCCATCTTACACAAGTCCAGGACCTCCTGCTCCTAAATGAACGAGCCGCTGTGCAAACGGCCGCTCCGATTTTACATTTTGAGACCAGCCAAACGGCTTCGAGTAAATTGACCCCACAACCCTGCGCTCCGGCAGAGTTCGAGATTCAAATCAGCTGCTCTTTACTTTTTATATTCATCTATCAGAGAAGAACAGAGGGAGCTGTAACAAATTGAGTTTCAAATTCAGTTCACATCAGAAAATTGGCTTCCCGAATGATGCATGACTGTAATCTATCCATCACTGGGTAATTGACTACCTCCCTTTACATCAAGTCAGTCACGTAGCAGAAGGACGCTGGAGGTTTCTCTCTCTCTCTCCGTCTCGTGTGCCAGGGTCTCTTCTGTGTCCCCACAGGAAGACAAATGGGACAGAATCCGAAGCTGTAATGCGTGTTGCTGCCGTGGGGCCACACTGCCCTCATGTGGCAGCTTTGAGTAGTTGCATGTAACTACTTCCTCGATTACAACTTGATCAACAAACGAGATGAGAGAAGTCGCATGAGGCAATCCTTTCCTTTCAAATCCTTTTTGTCTTTGAGAAAGTAACTCTTAAGTTTCTGTTCTCAATAAAGTGTGTTTGAATGACTCGTGCTGCTCTGAACCGGGCATTTTTGTCCTCCTTTCCAAGCTGTGCGTGATCGCCGATTCAGCATTCAGGCCCCAGTGGTCCTGTTTCTCTTTATTCTTTCTTTTCTTCTGCAGCTTTTATAAACATTCGAATGTCAAAATGCTCCGCACATTCCAGCTGCGAATTTGGGGTTTGGGTTTCTTCTCCAAATATTTAATTTTGTTTACAAGAAAAATAAGGGAAAAACATTCTCATTCATAACTACTGCAGCTTGTTTATTTTTCAGCTGTTTTTGTCTTCTGATGCTACTTTTGGCTATGGTTTTGCAACTTTTACCTAACATTTTACTACTTTTAACTAGTGTTTTGCTATTCCTTTAGGCTAGTGTTTTGCTACTTTTTGCTTCTAGTTAATTTATTGCTCCTTTTAGCTAGTTTTTTGCTCTTTTTCGCTAGCTTTGAGCTCCTTTTTGCTAGCAACTCGCTCCATTTCAAGCATTCAGCTTCTTTTCACAAGCAACTTCCTCCTTTTGTAGCATTTTGCTACTTTTTGATTTGAAGTAGTGTTCTGCTCATTTTAGTTTTTCTTTCCTTTTGCTTTTTTTAGTTCTAGCTACTTTTACCCAGTGTTTAGCTACTTTTAGTGTTTTGTTCCTTAGCTTTTAGCTAGCATTTTGCTCATTTCAGTTTCATTTTCGTCCAGCCACTCAGCCCTCGGCTCCCACGCTGTGGTTTTGCAGAATATTCACTTAGTCTTGTCCGTAAAATGGGCACTTTTAGGATTTAGTTATCCAGCCGCAGTGCTGCGCCTCTGTACAAGTGGGTGTTTGCGAGGAGCCGAGAGCGCGGGAGAGAGTGTTTTTATGTGATTATGTGTGCGTGGAAGTGGTGTGAAGCCCCCCGTCCCTGGCAGACGGGCATAGTGAAGACGGCTTAACACCAGAACAATGGGGTCCTTTGACCAAAATGACGCCCCCAAGACATGTGGCCTCCTGTCACCTTGGCAACCCCCCATGGGATGGCGAGTGGGGTGACAGCTGGAGGGGAGGACTCACAAAAATGGAGTCTATTTCTTTCCACTGAATCTCTCCGGCTCTATATCTTTTTCGCCCGTTCTGCTCAACACTCGGCCCTTATGAATGTGAGGCTACGTCTCACTTTACAACTTCCTGTGATTGACCTCCCACGGGCTTGACTCGCCACCTCCAACTACTACAGACAGAAATAAATAAATAAAATAAAAACCAAAGCCGACAGTAAATCAGCTCTTTAAGGGCTCTTGTTGCTGTCGGTAGTAAAACGGCTCGGAGCTTGTTGACAAATTTGGGGCCGAGCCACGAGATTTCACACTCGCTGTACGCCTCGTTTTCTGTCCAGGCACAAGAAAAGGAAATCAGTTACTTCAGATTTAAAGACTTTTCTCTTTCAATTAGTTAATTAGTAACTGAATGGTATTAAGTTGGCTCTTTTTCTGAGCGGTGGGGCTTTATTGTCGACGCTCCGAGCTCGACCCGGCTCTCCCATGGAGTGTGGGGACAGCAGGAGGAGGGCCACAAAACAAAGAAAGGCACAACAAGAGACCCTCGAGCTCCTCGGTTTCGCTTCTCTGTCCCAGTGCAGCTCTGCGCCTGCATACAGCTGTGACTGGTTCAAACCTGCTTCAGACAGCCGCCGCCGCCGCCACACACACATCTCAGACAATAAGGTCCACAATTGGTTTCTCATGTTTACTTCAAATGTGCTGCACAGCTCACAGGGGAATAAAACTTTTGAAGTGTGGGATGCGAAGGGAACGTTGACACTATTTTAAACCTTTTTGCTTTCATGGAAACTTTCCAGCCAGCTGGTTTGAATCAGGGCACTGCTTCTTCTTCTTTTTTTTGTTTTGTTTTTAAATCTGGGGTTTCTAAAATTAGACCTCTGGTTCACATCAGCAAAGTCTAGTGCTTTTTACACTGCTCTTCTGTTTTTGCATTGGGCCAATGACCAAAGGTGCCGCGGTTGAACCGTTTCAGTCATATAAAAACTTAATTATGTGCAGTGGAGTACCTCTGCATGTACTCTATATCCTTTATTTATCCAGGTAAAAGTCTCATTGAGATTCAACAAATAGATTGCATAATAAAAAAAAAATCCAAATGTTCAGCATCTGACCCATGTTCCAAACATCATAAACCCTTACACTGACCAAAAGAACCATTCTTAAAACTGGAGAAATTTGAGGGTTTGAATTAATGACGGAGATGAACAATAGAGATCTGAATCGTCTGCATAAAAGTGAAATTCAACATTTGCTAATTATACAGAGTGAAGAGCAGTGGACCGAACACGGAGCCCTGCGGAACTCCTGGGGATACTAGGAGTGAATAAAGGAAACGGACCCAGCCTTGTGGACACGCTGTGTTTGAGCTGACCAGTCATTTAAAAACCAACTAACAGGATCTGCAGATAAGCCAACAGATGAAGTCTGTTGACTAAAATAACGTGGTCAACTGTGTCGAAAGGCTTTGACAAATGTATGTGTGGAGAAAAGTTGTCTCGCTTGACACTAAACTTTGAAGACGGCGTTAATTTCCACCGATTTTATCAGCTCAGAGTACGTGTTGAGGACGACTCTCAGCTACTGCTTACTCAGCACATCGAACTTTAGCTCAGTCTGCGTTTTTAGCTGGATTAGCTGCAGTGGCCATCTTGGAATGGGTTGGCTCTAAAAGGTAACGCGTTGTATATGTACATCCATGCATCACTTTCTGCAAGATTCATCAAACTCCATCTGTTGTTCTTGAGATATTTTGCTAACACACTGAACACAGAAATGGTTCAGAAGCATAACCGCCCACCGTTTGGCGGCAGGTGATTATTATTATTCATTATTTTAAGTTGTGTCAGTGGGGTTCTCTGTAATATTGTTTTGTCCCCTACTGGCTCACCTCAGGGCTGTGTTCTCGGTCCCCGTTTTTTTTTTAATTGTCACAGAGAGTATTCACTGCGTCACATTTTAAGGTTTGCTGATGACTCACTCATCCTGTCTCTCAGCAGTGACGGTCCTGGTCCTGGTCCTGGTCCTGGGCCTGGTCCTGGGCCAGTGGTCAGGGACTTCTGAAAGATAAATGTCTCAAAAATAAAGGAAATGGTTATTGATTTTAAGAAAAAAAAAAAGACCTCTCCAGTAGTTGTTCCTTTGACTAGAAATGGTGAAGATGTCGGAATGGCGCACCAGAATAAACCCCCTGGGAGGTGTTCTCGATGACCGGCTGACCTTTGACCTGCACGTGTACTCACTTTGTATTAAAACTCATCCGTGAACGTACTTTTATCGAGTTGTTTTCTAACTCCGTCTGCTGGTTTGGACCTTGAACGTGCGAGGGCAGGAACAGACAGTTGGGGATTGGCAGGATGTAGGTAGGTAGGTAGGTACATTTATTTATAAAGCACTTTTCAGCACAAGGCAACTCAAAGTGCTTTACAACACAAGAACAAAATTACAGACAAAGTTACAGAACATGATAATGACAGGTACTAATTGTCTAAATAAGCTAAGCTAAACCAACAGATCTAAGCATGACTAAATGTACAGAACTAAACTAAGGTAAAACTAAAACTAATGGTACTGAACTATCTAAAAGTACCCCAGGCCCGCTATACAGCCGAAGTAAAACCAGACATATCTAAGCATGAGCTAAGAAAGTCAAAAATAGTAGTAATGTGCAGGCCGATCGCCGGTTCCGGCCCTAAAGAACCTCAGTGACCCACACCACACGAGGAGAGGTTCGTGACGAAGGCCGCGCCGATCCCGGCAGATCCTGATCACCCGCTCCACGGCGTCCCCGTCCGGACACTTTTCCCTGCAGCAGTCGGGCTCCTAAATGAGCAGCTGGGATCCTAATGTTTTAATTTCAGTACGTCTTCTTGTCATGTACCGATGTTTCTTGTGTGTTCGTGTACCGACTGTGGAACAAATTGCCCTCCGGGGACAAATAAGGATTCTTGAACGTCGAGCGTAGGAAGTTGGAGACGACTGAACAGACCTCCACGAGCCTGTGGCTAAACAACCGACTACACTCATATCTTTTTGCATTTAGGGAAACGCAAGAATGCACTAGTTTGTATTTACAGATTTGCTAAGAGCGAGAAGAAGGAGGTAAATGATAGTGTTGGTGTGGACAAAGGAACTCGGAGAACATACCTGCACAAATCCCCCACCCCACCTAACCCCCGATGTCTGGACATGTCTGAACTCCTTCGAGTCACTGAGAGAAGCAGCAGCAGCCGTCTGAACGTTACCTCCGACGGAGGAAGCCTTTAATCCGCTGAACTCATTTGCACTTTGGGCGTTACGGGAAAACTGAACGTGCGTTTGAAAGTTCAGACCCTGGTTTCGCTGAATACAAGCCTCGAGTCTTAAAAGAAGATATTGTCTCGGTGCAAAATAATAAAAAAGGCTCTGAAATTTCTTGCAGGATCGCGTACCGCCTGCTGCCTTTCACGTCAGAGTCCTAAACTGAGAAGGGAGAAGAGAGTTGGAGGTATTTTGGTCAAACCTTTGAAATGACTGTGCACAATAATGTGAGATCTCGTAAGATGGGTTAGCACTCGGAGTAGGTGTTGACAATGACTCTCAGCTACTACCACACCAAATTGTAGCTCAATATCTATAAACACGGCCGAGTAATTGACATAGTTGTGTTGGCTAATGTCCAATAAGTGCAACAACCATCTTAAATTGGAGTGACTCCATAACGTAATCAACTGTAGAGATACAACCATTGGTTACTTTCTGAGAGTTTCACTAAAATCTGCCCAGCTGTTAATAAGATATTTTGCTAACAGACAAACAGAGTAGACTCCCAACAGTTAATGTCAAGGTTTTAAGCAAAGCTGTTGCACATTGAGTTGCCCTCAAAGTATGTGCTGGGGACAATGCTCAGCTACTGCCACACCAGATTTTAACTCAATATCTCTAACACTGTTTGAGTTGTAACTATTTTTGTGTTTTCTAAGGTCTGTTAGCTGTGGCAGCTATCTTGAATGGAGTTGAGTGCAAAAGTTAATGAGTTGTACATATACAGCCAATGGTTGCTTTCTGAAAGTTTCATTAAAATCTGCCCAGTGGTTTATGAGATATTTTGCTAACAGACAGACAAAGTTGACTCCATCTCTTGTAAAAACAGATCTCTTGCCATCAGTTAGTTTTTTTCAAGTATAAGTTGGGGATCAGTCTCGGCTACTACCACACCAAATTGAAATGAAAGGCCTCAAAATAAAATGAAATCCTAAAAGACAATCCAGCGCTGAAGACAACAGAACTACGGTTTGGAAGTTTTTTTTTCCCAGCAAGACAGTGATCCGAAGCGTACGGCCGAAACTACACAGAAATAGTTTCATGACGACAAGGTGAACCAAACCCAAGCTGTTCATACCTGACAGAGGTTGAGCAGTTTTCTAAAACAGAATGGAGTAAAATTCCAGTGTTGAGGCTGATCTACACAGACTCGGTGCTGTGATCGCAGCCAAAGGTGCTTTGACTAAATACGTCATGTTAAAAAAAGGTTTGTTTTTAGTTTTAGTCAAATTCATGAATTTTGTCACAACCCTGATTGATCTATAACCGCATAAAACAACCACGGGGTGAAAACTTTTTGTAGGCACTGTGAAAATAGAGAAAACCTAAATAAAAATAACTTCCCGCTTGGTGCAGCCTCCCTGTACGTGTTGGAGCAAAAGTGCAAAAAAAATGTATTTTGGGTGTTCATCTTTGGCCTGGCGACTGCCGGGAGCCCAAGTCCTGCGGCTGCAAACCAAGCCCGTATCATCGCCGCCCTACCCCGTGCTGACAGCGGGTCTGAGGTGTCTGTGCCGGTGTGCGGCTTCATGTCCGGGCATTCTCTAGAAAGTTTGGAAAGGACTCTGTAACCCTTCCCAGGCAAACGAGCGGCAAAAATTGCTTTTCAAAGATTATTGCTGATGTCGTTCCACCCTGGCGTCGTGTTAACACACACCTGAACGCTCCAGAGCAGAACGCTGTCAGAAACTAAACATTTCTTTTCTACGTTAGATCACAGTTGCTGCACAGCTGGACACCTCTTAGGTCAAGGGTGATCATAATTAAATTTAAGGCAATGGGGTCAAAGGTCAACACCACAGCTGACCTAGTGCTCTAACTCTGCAACAGTGTAATGTAGGAATGTCAAACTGCACAGCTGGACACCTCATGGGTCAAAGATGATGCCTGTTGATTTCAAGGTTCATGGGGTCAAAGGTCACAGGTAACCCCTTTATTAAAACCTTCTCTCTGCTCCTACGTGTGACCCTTTTGTTTCCTCCACCAAGGAGGTTCTGTTTCCGGTTGTTTTTCTGTCTGTTAGCAAAGATCAGGTAAAAACTAAAGAACAGATTTGGAGGAAATCTTCAGGAAATGTTGGGTTGTCGCAAAGAACAATGGTGGTGATCCAGATTATGACCCGGATCGCACGCCATGGCCTTGGCGGAGGTCTGAGGTCTCTGAGTGCTTCTAGTTTTTTAATTGTTTTCTTTTTCTAAAGTTAGGTTTTATTAGAGCAGCATTGAAAGGTTAAAACAGCTAATCTATGAACTGGTTGTGAAAGTGCACCCAGAATCAGAACCAGAGAACAGTTGGAGGTCTGTTCACATACATGCAGTAAAACTCCTGCTGCTCTCCAAGGACTTGCAGCGCAGCAACATGAACTGAACTCTGCCTGTTCTCCGTGTGTTTATCTTCTCGCTGGAACCCTCTGAGTGCCGGGAGGTGACCCGACGCAGATCTGCGCCGGCTGCCCGGGCCACCCGCGTGAGACGTGAAGCAGGCCGACGTGTGTCGGGGCCGTGATAAACGAGCAGGTGTTCGAGTTGCGTTAAGTAAATGGAGTCATTATTGATGACCTCCCGAGCTCCGCTGGATTGTTGCCAGCATCAGTGACGGCTTCCAGGGGCCCTCGGTTGGCTGGAGAAGGGGTTTTGTTGTGTCGCGATCCTGACTCGCAGCCTCGGGGGGGGCGCAGGCCACGCCGTCTGCCAAAGCAGGGGTTAAGTTGAGGAGCTTGGACTGATGACCTCAAAGCAGGAAGTTCACTGGGCCTTGGGCTCACGAGTAGACCGGCTGGGACTCGATGCTGTTAGCACTGATAGTTGCCCCCAGCTTTGTTTTCTACTCCGAGGAAGAACCAAATGTAGTGGTAAAACAGGCGCTTACTGTGCAGTCAGCATTAAATGGAGTCTAACAAATGAATGGACCAATACTTGAACCTACCACAAGCCAGAACTGCTGTTAGAAATTTAATGTGACCAAATTTCCGTCAGGTAATCTTAGGGACAAACATGGCCTCCTTTTGTCGCTCTGACAGCCAGTATTAACCCCAGTATTGGACCAGGATCAGATATTAGACCCAAACGTACGCAGGTGCGCTCGTTTCTACCTCAAGAACACCACAGCTGGTGCGTTCTCACAGACACCCCAAGAATCAACCAGAAACGTTTGAATTTCCGACGAAAAGAGGATTAGCTCTTCCATAGTCTTCGCCGATTTTTTGGCCAAAAAATACTGAGTAAGAGGAAGCCACGGTGAGAGGAAAAAAAACAAACAAATCCTGAAACTGTTTTTTTTTTCTCAGAAAGTCAAAATTCTGAGATTAAAGTCAGAACTCTCTAAAAAACTACAGTACTAATAATAATTGTGTCACCGTGGCCCTAAGCCTCTTCCGTATATGTCTTGAGCGCTGAAGGACTTTGTCGAAACTGAACTGTAAAAGTTAAAGCAAGCAGAGAAGAAGCTGAAATTAGCAGAATAGTAACTAATAGCTAAAACAATCATTTAAAAAGGTCAAAAAGCCTAATTTAGCAAAACCACGGCTAAAAGATCAAATTAGCAAAACTGAAACTTAAAGAAGACAAAAATAGAGCAATTATGCTGAAGCAGGAAAATGACAAGAAATTTCATTTAAATAAAGTTTCGTATTTTTAAAAGTTGAAAAGTTACACCTTATTTCCAGAGGTTAAAACAGCACAAAGTATATGGAAGTAGTTTTACTGCAAAAATGGTACGAAAGAAACTATAAAAAGATTTTAGCCACTGTTCTACTTCCCCCAGTGGCGATGTGCAAAAATTCACTGCCTGACAGCTTTTTATTCATCCATTCATTTCCTGTTCCTGTTGGATTAGCACAGATCACCCAAACACTACTGGTGTCCATCTCCAGTGGTCACTGGATGAGAGACGGGTCACCAGTCCTACACAACCACGCATGTCATCCCCTTCGCATGTCTACCTGTATACTGAAATATACATAAATATTATGTTGAATATAGGTATATACAACTGAAAGGTACACAGCACAATCCAGAAAACGTCTTGCTGTCCTGTCATTTTTGACAATGGTGCGGCATACAGTCCAATTTCTAACAAAAGAAATACAAATTCATAAATAAATTAAACATGAAGTTGAATTGATAAAATTATCAACCAAAAAAAAAATGTTTATGTTTTAGACAGGTGGGGAAAAAACCAATGTATCGCTCACAAAATCAATCCAAAAAAATCAAAAGAGATGAGATAATATCTCAAGACTTCATCAAGTGCACATTTATTCCATCCATCCATCCATTTTCTTTACTCGCTTCTCCCTTCCTGGTCTCAGGGAGCTGGTGCCTGTCTCCAAAAGTCCCTGTGCGAGAAGCGGGGGACACCCTGGACAGGTTGCAAGTCCATCGCAGGGCCACATAGAGACAAACAACCAATCACACTCACACCTAGGGCCAATTTAAGAGCCACCAATGAACCTAATATGAGACAATATCATATCTGCGCATATCAGCATATAACATATCAGACGATGAGCTTTGGCGCGTGAAATCGCGAGACTTTGTTCTGAACGAAGTTTGCCGATTTCACCCGAAGGTGACTGCCGTATTCCCAGAGACTCCGGGATAAATGTAGACTCAGACATCCGGTTCTTCTGGTGAATTCATCGGGCGGCTGCGTTTATTGAAAGCAAGACCAACAGACGTAGAATAAATTTGGAGCTTAGTTTTTGAAAACTCTGTAAGGCTTGTCGTGAAAAATGGAGAAAAAAATCTGTATAATTTACAGACAGTTTGTAGGGGGTGACGTGTACGCACACCATAGGCATATTTAAAGCACAATACAATACAACTAAACAGCTGCAGCACCATACAGCCCTAGAAACCACATTTTGTGCTTTTTATTTGACAAAAACAAGAGGAGCATTGACAAAATAAAGTAACATACAATTAAAATTAAACAGGGTCCCCCAAAATGAAGTTTTCTTTAGCAAAGGTCCAGAATGGATGCGTTTAAATTCTCCTTTAGCGACAGACATGCTAGGTTTTTTTTCTCCTGTACCTCTCTGCGAGCTCTTTACAAAGAGAAACCCCGAGCCGGAGGTGGGAAATCTTGTAAATGCTACCCAAAGTGAAATACCGTAAACGCTAGAAAAGTCGTGCCGCCTGAAATGAATCATCGTGAATGCGAGAAACGCTGTGCTGCCTGAAAGAAATGACAGGAAACATGGGGAATATGTGTATATTTTAAAAGAAAAAAAAAAAAGTTTCATTCACCTCAAATTTAACAATCAGTCTGGCTCCAGATAAGACTTTATTTGGGTCCAGGTCCAGCTTTGTGGTTTGCCTTTGTCAGGACCGGTGGAGACGATGGCGAACCCAGAACGCAGACTCATAATTAGAAGAACAAAAACTAATTTATTAAATTAAAGAAACAAAATGAAAACAAACAGCTGACGAGGCAGCAACTTAAAAGAACAAAAAACCAAACAACGGTGGGCAGAACAACAAGGAGACAAGGTACGGAGCATGGCAGCTAACGGCAAACAAAAAACAATGAACCAGCGACTAGTGGAAGAAATGACCGGGCATTTAAAGTGCTGAGGATAATCAGGTAAGTGGAGACAGGTGACAAGATTAACAGGCTTTGACAGGTGTGAGTGGGCGTGACAGGAATGCAGA
>NC_051430.1:8767582-8783900 GCF_001649575.2 Kryptolebias marmoratus | reverse complement strand
CAAGGTACGGAGCATGGCAGCTAACGGCAAACAAAAAACAATGAACCAGCGACTAGTGGAAGAAATGACCGGGTATTTAAAGTGCTGAGGATAATCAGGTAAGTGGAGACAGGTGACAAGATTAACAGGCTTTGACAGGTGTGAGTGGGCTTGACAGGAATGCAGAGGGAGAAATAGACTGAGGAGGAATGAGGAAGTGAAAAAACACGAAAACAGAAACTAAAACACAAACCAATAAACTAAAACAGAAGTAAAACAAAACACAGGAAAAAAACCAAATCACCACAGCCTTATGGGGACCCTTAATCTAGTTGCCAGTTCCACTGTTGTGGAACCAAAAATGAAAACAGTCTGGGCTGAAGTTGCCTCGTAAGTAGGAAGAGCAGCATGAACGGGCTGCTGAATGTCTCAGTCCGCTGAGTAAACTTTAGAAAACGGCGACAAGTTAAACAAACGATGGTATACCAAAACATCCAATTTAGTGTTTTTTCATTCAGATTATTTAATTCATCAAATGTGTTTTATCAGGTTGAGGTCAGGACTCAGGTCAGTCACAAACACCACACCAAACTCCCTCATCCATGTCTTTATGGACCTTGCTTTGTGCCCTGGTGACCAGTCGTGTTGGAACAGGAAGGGACCGTCTCCAAACGGTTCCCACAAAGCTGGGAGCAGGAAATTGTTCAAAATGTCACTGTATTCTGAAGCATTAAGAGATCCTTTCACTGGAACTGAGCGGCCGAGCCCAACTCCAGCATGAGAGAGAGGAACATAGATGTCAGAGATCAACCATAAATCTGTACAAGGGAGTTTAGTTAGCCGGCAGTCGAACCTGTAGTGTCCTTGTAGGCAAACCTTGGTGCCCACGGGGAATTTTTGTGCCAGCAATGACTGCGACGTTTGGTGAAAACATTAAAAGTGTCAGCTTTACGGTGGAACTGAACTGCCTGACAGTTATGACCAGATGCAGCCGTGCCGATGTTCACACATAAACGCCTGAAGAATCAGGTCCAGGCTTTCTTTTCTGCCACCCATCGATCTCACTCACTTCCTGGCAGGATGTTCTTCACGAGTTCTCACAACCTGCTGTGTTACAGGATCTGTCCTATCTGTGGAGATCTGGGCCGAATGTTGGTAATATTTTTGCTTTGACAGACAAAGACTCCACAAGGTTTCGAGCATATGTGTCGCTTGTTACCATGAAAGGTGGGTGATAATGTAGTTGCCTGCGTCCCTGTGTGCGTGTTCATTTGTCTGTTGGCAGAATACTTTTTGGCCCAGTGGATGGATTTTAACGAAGCTCTCAGACAGTAATCATTGAATGTACGTCTACAACTGATTTACTTTTGGAGTCAAGCCAATTCAAGACAACACACAAGGAGCTATGCGTCAGTCAGGTTTACAGATATTGAGCTAAATTTTGGTGTGGCGTTAGCTAAGAGTCATCCTCATCACATATCCTGAGCGCTAAGAGATTGCTCAAAAACTCAAAAAAAAAGATGACGGGCAATATGCAGTACTTCGAGGGATTTTAGTTTTTAATTTCTTGCAGCAGTTGCCCGCGTGAAAACAGAACCACGGTGAAGTCATACTGCCGTCTCAGTGCTTGCATAAAAATATTAGCAACAAATAAGAAAATGACAACCTCACATAACAAATAGCCTTTAAGCTAAATGATATGAGAAGCGTTTAATCGTAGTCCTAAAGAAGAGAAGATTGAACACCCCCCCCCATGCTGTTTCCAGGCAGCAAACGTTCTTGCAGCAGAAAGCAGGATGGATGAGACGTGATATTATCATCACTCTCCGCCGCACGTTCCGTTGTCTCTCCCCCGTATGGAAAAAAAAGAAAAATAAAAAAATAACAAAAACCCACAGCACGCCCTCTGTCACTGCCACCTGGACTAGATACTGTTATCCAGAAGCACTCAGGAGTATTTATCACCTTCGGCGTGATACGTAGAAGCATGTCTCTCAGGATAATCTGTAATTTTCATTTACACCAACATGATTACAGAATGTGCTCCATCTGTCGCCTCCTGCTACTGTAAGCACAGGAGGAGGGGGGGCGGGGACAGACATGCACATCTTTACTCACACGCTCAAATCGAATCATTCAATTAGGGACAGTATTGGATGAATAACTGATTCATCACGGTTTACATAATAACGACACAGATCATTACTGCCTCTATAATGCAGTTTAGTGCCACCGTGTAGGGTTCATTATTCATGGGAATGTACACTTTTTGATCCCATTACCCTGCACTAATCCGAAAGTGGCATCATCAATACGGATGACTATGAACTGAAGGGGATTTAATATAGATCGCACTGATTAGAACAAGGAATCGTTTGCATTCACACGCTCATTAACCAACACGTCCGTTTCGACATAAAGCTTGCCCCCGGCTCCTAATGGAACTGACTCAGGACGTCTTAATGTTCCCTTATGAGGAAGGCTTTTTTGTTTATAGGGAAAGTCTGGTTACTTTTGGAAGGGATGCTCTGTCAAATAGTTATCAATACTTAGTGCCTTATTATCCGTGACATCAGTCACAGAGCATGGAGTACAGAAAACGAGGCAGGCGAGGCTAAGGGTTAGCCAAACAAGTGCCTGTTTTTATTTTTCAGGTTTATAAAACAGCTTTTTCTCTAGGGTTAGGCATTGACTTTCGAAAATTGATTGGAACTGGGACTGACATTCCGATTCTCCCGGAATTGTTCAAATTTTTAAGTTTCCATTCCTAGTTTCGATACCCGGAAAGCCGCAAAACAACAATGAAGAAGAATCCCCAGGAAGTGTGTGCAGCAGCATTCCAGTGTGGCGCATCCAAGTCACATGACCAATTTAAATCGCTCTAGCGGGAAAGATGTGCCCTCTTCGAGACTCTTTAAATTTGTGTCAAAAGTACAGACTTTGAACTATACACCGGTTTTTGAATTGTGTCGATAGGCCAAGTAAAACCAGAGTTCTGATAAATAATTCACGCAAGATCTTTTTTTCTGCAAATCATCATCATATTTGAAGCGCGAGAGCCATCGGCAAAGACAGAGAATCTCTGCGGGGAAAACGTCCCCATCCTCCATTCGACCTCACCCGCAACCCCCACCAAGTGGAAAAACACACACCCCTCTCCAATCTCACTAAGGCCCAAAGTTATTAGTCAAGCGACAAAAATTCTACAGGAAGAAGAAGAAGAAAGAGAAGCAAAAGTTGAAGAAAGTTCGGCGGTGACAATAATCTAGAATCAGTAGGAATCGAAACCAAGACGAGGCATCGGAACCAGAATTGTTCAAATTCAAATGATGTCTAACCCTATTTTTCTCCAAAACGACATACAGGTGTGAAGGAACGCTGCATTAGCTAATATTAACCAAACAGTGTTCGTGTTACTAGTCGAATGTATGTGCACTGATTATAGACAGGTCGTATATTTGCTGATGGTGCCGAGGCTGCTGAATGAATCAGTCCACTGAGTAAACTTTGTGGTTTCATTAAGAAAAGGGCAACAAACTAAACAATTGACGGTGTAACAAAGTATCTAATGTTGTGTTCTTTCATTTGGAGCCCTGAAAGAAACGCTGGTGAAAATAATAATTTAAATATGCTACAAAGACTGCCTCGCAGTTTCCACTACAATTCATCAAAGGTGTTCTGTTGGGTTGAGGTCAGGACTCTGTTCAGACCAGTCAGGTTCTTCCACATCAAACTCACTCGTCCATGTCTGCCCTGGTGAGCAGTCATGTTGGAACAGGAAGGGGCCATCCCCAAACTGTTGCCACAAAGTTGGCAGCAGGAAATTGTCCAAAATGTCTCGGTATGCTGAAGCATCAAGAGTTCCTTTCCTTGGAACTAAGCGGCCCAGCCCGACTCCTGAAAAACAACCCCACACCATGATCCTCCCTCCACCAAACTTTATACTTGGCACAATGCAGTCAGACAAGTACTGTTCTCTTGGCAAATGCCAAACCCAGACTCGTCCATCAGATTGTCAGACAGAGAAGCATGATTCATCCCTCAAGACGACACGTCTTCACTGCTCTAGAGTCCAGTGGCGGCATGCTTTAGACCACTGCATCTGACACTTTGCACTTGGTGATGTACGGCTTGGATGCAACTGCTTGGCCATGGAAACCCATTCCATGAAGCTGTCTACACAATGTTCTTTAGCTTATCTGAAGACCACATGAAATTTGGAGGTTGGTAGCTGTTGACTCTACAGAACGTTGGTGATCTCTGTGGTCAATGAGCCTCAGCATCCTCTGAGCACGTTCATCCATCAATCCATTATCTTCTGCTTATCTGGGGTTGGGTCGTGGGGGCAGCAGCGTAAGCAGAGAGGCCCAGACTCCCCTCTCCCAAGCCACTTCGGCCAGCTCCTCTGATGGAATCTCAAGACATTCCCAAGCCAGTCAAGAAACATAGTCCATTGTGTTCTGGGTCTTCTTCTGGGCCTTCTCCCGGTGGGATGTGCCTAGAGCACCTCACCAGGGAGACGTCCAGGAGGCATCATAACCAGATGCCCGAGCCACTTCAACTAGCTCTTCTCGATGTGGAGAATCAGTGGCTCTACTCTGAGCCCCTCCTGGATGACCGAGCTTCTCACCCTATCTCTAAGGGAGAGCCCAGACACTCTGTGGGTAAAACTCATTTCGGCTGCTTGTATCTGCGATCTCATTCCTTCGGTCACTACCCAAAGCTCGTGACCATAGATGAGGGTAGGAACGTAGATCGACAGATCGGTACAGCGCCTGCATCACTGCAGACCCTGCACCAATCCGCCTGTCGATCTCCCGCTCCATTTTTCCCTCATTTGTGAACAAGACTCCAAGTTACTTAAACTTCTCCACTTGGAGCAGGACCTCTTCCCCAACCCGGAGAAGGCACTCTACCCTTTTCCGGCTCAAGACCATGGCCTCAGATTTGGAGGCACTGATCCTCATCTCAGCCGCTTTACACATGGCTGTGAACTGCTCCTTTCCTGGGATTCAGTTGTTTTTTTTTTTTTTTTTTTGGTGTGTCTGCTAGCTCGCAGACTTAGCATCAGTCTTCCAGAGGACATGTAGGATTTAGGGGTTTAATTGAGACCTCAGACTTCTGAGTTCTGATTCAGGCAAAGTGATCATTAACCCGAGTGAGTCAGTAACCGACCAGCTCTAGTTTAAGGACATATCGCTTGCTAGACTACCAAGACGATTATCTTGTGCACACCAAATAGTTTCTTGTGCGCACAAAAAAAACTATCTAAAGTGCACCAAATAACATTGTGTGCCCATGAGAATGTTTCTCGTGTGTACCAGATAGTTTCTCGTGCTGCAAAAACCCTATTTCAATTATTTTTTTCACCAACATCGCCTTAAGGGATCTGTACTTTCACACCGGTATGTTGTTTTTGAGAAAGAGTTGTCTTATAAGCCTGGAAACAAAAATAAATAAATAAGTAAAAAATAGGCCCATGTTTGGCTAGCCATTAGCCTAGCCTGGACAAAGACTTTTGCCCTTTTCTTCACACTCTGTGCTTTATGACTGATGTCCTGGCTGATAAGGTACTGACTACTGATAACTATTTGACAGAACATCAATTCAAAAATGACCAGACTATTCCTTTAAGTAAACGAGCACAAAAAAGGTCAGGGTGGCAAAGAGGTGGGGGGAAGAGAAAGACAAAGCCTGTTGAGCTCCAGAGGTTAGCCCCCACCACCAGCACCAAGCAGCAGCAGACCTACAGGAATGTGTGTGTGTGTGTGTGAGTCCTGGAGGCTGCATTGTTGTCTGTGGTGCATCCTGCTCTGCAAACACTGCAGAGCTGCTACACTCTGAGACTGGAAGGCTCGCAGTTGGGAAAGAGCCTGTAACGTGGGAGGTCTGGAGAACCAAACAAGGCGTCATGTGACATAGTTTCTGTTTGTTGTGTGAAAGCAGACAAACCTTCTGTGATACAGTTGTTTAGTCACCGATCAGCTTCCCTCCTATTAAAAAGAGTTTTGGGGTTATCTAACAAGGCCGGACATGACAAATCTCCAAAACCAAATGGCGTCTAAAAAGGCTCTGCCTTTGGTTGTTACTGTCTTTTAATCATCCGTCTTCTCAATGCCCTTTGTTTCAACTTTCCTCACATCAAACGGGGCTCTCTGCTCTTCTTCTGCTCTGGTCTGTGGGCGACTTTGCCAAAGCTGCTGCTGATAAAGCCGCCGCAAAGTCGCGAGGAGAAGAAAGCAGCCAGGATGTCAAACAGAGCACTGCGGAATAATAACACAAAGCAGGGGCTCGTGGTATGATCAGTAGTGTAAAAAGAAAAGAAGGAAAAAAAAGGTTGGGTGTGGGTGCTGGAGATAGGAAGAGACAAAATAAAAGGGGGGATCATGAAACTTTGCAATCCAAAGTGGAGAAGTTTGAAATTTAGGGGAAATGCCATGCTGAGAGTTGTATGAATAGATTTCTTTTCTCATCTATTATAAAACTATAGTGATGATGCAGCTATAATTTTACAGGAAGTCATATGCATGAATATTTCTAGAACTTCCTGCACCAATAATATAAACAATCAACAACTGTCAGCTTATGTTACTGAGCTGCAGGGGTGCTACTCAATAGCTTTTATTAAAAAAAAACAGCCTGTTTGGTCTATTGATTTGAATAAACCAAATGTTAGACATTAGACCTAATTTAAAGTCTCTGTGCTAAGTTGAGCTAACTGCCTGCTGCTAGTAATATCTATAAACAGACATCTGGGTATCAGTCTGCAGATTGTTTTGCAAAATTTTATATGCAATGAAAGTTTTCAAGCAGCTTGAGTGTTGTCTGGTAAAACTTCTAACTAGTCTGGTACAGTAGTTTTGTCTGGCTTTTCTCATTTCATAACCGTTCTGCAACAGTTCATGGTTTGCTTGGGTGTTCATGTGAAAGCAAAACCGATTCCTGTCTCCAGGAGGTGCGAGACGTCAGCATTTTCAAATCGGTTTCCTGGAAATGACAAACTGTAAAACAGAATCAGGAGCAAATCAAATATGTTTTGTCCTTTTGTTGGAAGAGGTCTAGGTTTTTACTGTTGTATCTTGCAAAACAGATGCTATGGAAGGAAACATACATTTAATTTTATCAATCTATATTTTATCTATCTTCCATTTTCTTGGTCAGGCTGCTCGTGAAGCCCAGACATCCCTCTCCCCAGCGACACTGGGATTCCGAGACCTTCCTAGACCAGAGAGGAAATATAATCCAGCCAGCAAGCTCTCTTCCTAGTGGGACACACCCAAAAAAACTACAGAGTGAGGCACCCAGGAGGCATCCCTAGTCAGGCGCCTCAGCTGACTCCTTAGGATGCGGAGGAGCAGCGGCTCGACACTGAGCTCTCCTCGGATGATGGAGTTCCTCCCCTTATCTCTTAAGGTTGTGCTTGGCCACCCTACAAAGAAAGCCCTTTTCAGCTGCTTGTGTCTGGGTCATGATTCTGTAACTCGTACATGTAGGTGAGGGTTGGAGCATAGCCTAACGACTAAGTCGAGAACTTCGCCTTTTGGCTCAGCTTTTACTCTATCATGACAGACCGGAGAAAACCCCTTTTTACTTAGGACGAGACCCCAGTCCGTCAATTCAGCTCCCACTCCATCCTACCATCACTTGTGGAGAAGACTCCCAGATACTGGAACTCATCCACTTGTGGAGTGATAATTTTACCTGCATTCAGAACAGACATTATCACTATGGTCCTTTTCCCACAAAATTACAACACCGCCATGTAGTGAGAGTGTGAGAGTGCGGATGATCTTTACAGGGTCTTGACGAGGTCCTTAAGGTGTGAATCGACTCCCCATTACGCGTGATACGTCATGGAAGGTTTGAGCATACACAAAGCTTCCATATCAAGGCCCTGGTGGTACATCATTGTGGTGGCAGCGGACAGAGGTCCTGGCTGGAGCTTTGGGGAGCATGACAAGGGCCCCCATGTGCACCGACATGACTTTGTTGTAGGATGCCTAGGCTATGATTATAATTGTGACCAGGTCATAGAAATAACCTAGTACAAATGTAAAACTCAGAGCTGTGGTGTTGTGCTCGATCTCCTCGGACATAGCTGCATCTTGACATTGTACGGGAGAGTTGCGCCAGGGCGGGAGCGCAGAGCGTGATGAGCAGGCAGGAGAGCCTCTTAGGGAAATCGACACAAAGGAGATTTTCCAAGTTTGCCACTGTCCCACCCCACTCATAGGTTGTGACGAGCATAGAGAGCTCGCCATTCAATCACGGGTACATAAGTAATTTGATGACAGAAAGCCATTAGATAAATGGTTAGGTAAAATTAGCAGTAATATACTCATATATCTAAACCCACATATTAGTAGATAAGAGGGTAAACATGTTTCTGGAAATTTCAAAGTGTTCTGCTAACAATGTACAATCTTTAGGCTAAATGTCTCTGTGTGAGGGTTCGTTAGTAACATAAGACTCATCTTTTCTTGGTCCATTTCTTGTTGTCGGTTGTCTTTTCATTAAAAAAAATAGTTTGGTACCAAATTTTTAGAGACAATACTTTGTTGTCTCCCCTTCAAGTTCGTATTTACTGCTGAATAAAAACAGCTGTTTCTCCTTTCTGGAATGAAAGGAACGCTTGCACATGTTGTACTATGTGTATGCTGTTTGCATCACGAATTCGGACCGACTTGCTTATAAGACGTGAGGAGATGTTTTATGACACTTCCAGATCTCTTATTTTCTCATTTCAACCGTGTAAACACAGGACACCATTTAAAAACTGCTTAGTCTTGGACACATGTCCCACTGTTGTTGTACTCGATTCGATAGCCTTTCTCCTTGGCGAGTTCTCTGGCTTTCTGGGCGTTATTATATGTCATCAGTTGCTCAGACTTTATCTGAACTCCTTTCAAGTCAGATGAAAGTTATGACTCGTGCCTCTACAAGTAAGAAGCAGATGTTTTCTTGGGTGTTTTCCTTTTCAGCTCCGTCTTGCACTGAAACTTGTTCCACCTCCACTGCGCTGTTTGTGCTTTTTTTTTTTTTTAACAGCCTTGTCAGAAGTCCCAGCTCTCACATCTATGTACACTTAAAACAATAGCTAAGGACAAGAGAACGATTGATTTGGCAAACAAAGTAGTCCTCCACATTTCCCTCCCTGTCTCTCTCGTCTTTTAAAGCTCCGGTGTTAAAAGCATACTCTACGGCCCTCTTGAGCACCTCTGAGTTGAAGTGAAGGAGTTGGTGTGTTTTCAGGGGAGGAGGGCGTTTTTTTGTTTGTTTTTTTAAGACAGGAGGGGTCTCGGTTTGACTTTCAGCTCAGCGCCTACAAGCTGCACTTCACCTTCCAGCTGCTCTCTGTCCCTTTGGATTCATAGCAGAGGGGGAGAGCAGGGGCCACAGGGAGGAAGGGAGGGAAGGAGGAGCTGTTGGTGGTGGTGGTGGTGGTGGTGTTACTGGACGGGTGGAGGGGCACTCTTGGGCGTACAGGCCCTGGAAATTTCCGTTGTATGTTTCAGTTCTTTTCAGGATGGGAGGGGAGTGGAGGTTTTTGTTGGGGGTGGGGATGGGTGGAATGGTTGGACTGGGGTCTGGGGACTTGGCAACCAGCCAGCCAGCCCCAGCAGGAAGCTTTTGCTGGTTTCACACAGAATAGGAAAGAAGTCGCGGACCCCGCTTGGTTATCTGAGCAAAGCACGCTCGTCATCGCCCAAAAAAGAAAAAAAAAAAAAACAGGAATTTATAAAAGTGGTTTGCTTGAATGTCACAGACTGCTGGGTTGTTTACTCACAGCTACATTCTGAATAAATCATATTTTCTTATTTTATAATGGTAAAGTAAGACGAGGGGACAGATAGAATGTGCTTCCTCTTTTTGCGATACAACTCCCTGACTTCATATTGATTGTCTCTGCTCCTTTGGGTCTCATTAATTTACCCTGGTAGAAACTCCGTCTGTACAGCAAGAAGAAGAAGTTGCCAAAGATTCTGTTTGAATTAATATTCATTTGGTCAAGTGCCAAGTGACCTTTGTGATATGGGAAAACATCATCGCGGATTTTATGTGCAAACATTCTCATTTTACTGAGTCTGTACAAGGAAATTGGCCCGACCCGTGTTTTATGTACATTTGCAGTAAGAGTTTTTGGCACTCGGCTTCAAACGATTTTGAAATTAAAATGACAAAATCTATTTATCTGCAGAAGTACAATCTTGTGATTAAAAATTACAACTGCAAAAAAAAAAAAAAAGAATAAAAATTAAGCATGGCAATTATTTTCAAATCAAAATATTGCGCTTATTTGACTTGAAACCAGAGCCAGGAAGTAAACCAGAAACTGCTGCTGTGCATCAGATGGACAGGATACGTGTGTGTGTGAGAGACTGTGTGCGTGTGTGTTGAAGCGAAAAGGGGAGGGTTGCAGGAGGGCAGGTGGACACTGATGCAGCTTGCCGGGGGCTCAGGGCCCCCAGCAGGTGGATGCTCAGAGAATAGAAATTAAGAAAAGGATGGATTAAGGGGATGAAAGGAAGCTAAGGATTACTCATCTCCTTCCCTGAGCTGAAAGCTGAAAACAAGCCAGGAGTGTCACGCAGCGACTTTCATTAAGCGGTGGAGTTGGAAAATGTTGGAAAATAAAAACTTGCTTAGATTTTCGACGTTAAAAAATGGACAACAGCTCTGAAATGTCCATTAAACCATTCACAGACAGGAAATAGCACAGCTTCAAATCAGTGTTATAGTTTCATACACTACTAAAAGCTGTCTAGTCAAACAGTTATATTGAATAAAGTGGTTTTCTTTCTGCCACACAGTGTAACTTTTCTCAATTACCCGATTTAATACTTCATGACTGATAGTTTACAGTCATTTCAGCCACAAAGCGAACGCAGAAATAAAGTTACAGTGTCACCATAATGTTGAACATGGTCACAGGCTTATTTATAGAGTCATTTTTCTTCATAACACCACTGAGCTTGTCCAACAAGAGAATTCAGTGAATGTTAGTGAATATTTTTGCGTTTATTTGAATTAGGTTCTTAGTTGTTTTATGTTTCTGGAATTCTGTTTTATTTCTTGTTTGTTCTGTGTTCAGTTAAGTTCTTGTGCAGTTTTGTTCTGTGTCTCCTATCACTACTCACCTGCCCTCTGCTAAGTAATTCTCCAGGCTGCCTGCCCCGCCCACCTCACCTGCTCCTTCATCTCCCAGCTGCAATTCATTTCCCACTCACTTTCAGTTCCTTTGAAACCGGCCTTGTTTCTTTCATTCCTCACTGGTTCATTCTGTCCGTTCTAATGTTCGTGCTCTTGTTTTTTAATCGCCACGGTCAAGCTTTGTGCCTTTTTTTCTCCTCAGTTACCTCACTGCCAGTGTAAGTTTTTTTTGTTTCTGTGTTTTTGCTGCCACGTCAGCCTTTTGTGTTTTTGTTTCTTCTTTTTGTTAATAAATTATTTAAAATCAAGAAATGTGTCTGCGTTCTGGGTTCCCCATGCACCCTCCTAACAACTGAACTTTATATTGATTCACACCAGAGATATTTATCAGTGGTGGTAATAAAAACAGCATCCATCCATCCATCCATCCATCCATCCATCCATCCATCCATCCATGGTCAGGTTGTAGAAGCAGCAGGTCCAGGAGAGAAACCCAGACCTCCCTCTCCCCAGTGACACTCTCCAGCTCCTTCTGGAGGATCTCAAGGCATTCTCAGGCCATAGAGGTTACATAATCTCTCCAGCAAGTTCTGGGTCTTCCCTGAGATCTCTTCCCAGTGGGACATGCCCGAAAAACCTCCAAAGAGAGGCATCCAGGAGGCATCCTAAACTGATGCCTGAACCAACTCAACTGACTCCTTTCGATGCGAAGGAGCAGCGGCTCTACTCCAAGCTCCACCCTGATGATGGAGCTCCTCACTTTATCTCTAAAGCGAAGCCCAGCCACCCTACGAAGGAAGCTCATTTCAGCCGCTTCCATCCAGGATCACGTGCTTTTGGTCATGATCCAAACCTCATGGCCATAGGTGAGAGTTGGAACGTAGATGGATCAGCAAATCGAAATTTTTGCCTTTCGACTCAACTCTATCTTCACCACGACCTATCAAAGCAACGCCCTCATTACTGAAGACGAGGCACCGATCCGTCGATCCATCGCCCGCTCCATCGCCCGCTCCATCCTACCATCAATCGTAAACACACTCATGAACAAGACTCCCAGATACTTAAACTCGTCCATGTGAGGCAGAGACTCACCCCCGATCCGGAGGCAGCATTCCGCCCATTTCCGGTTGAGAAAAACATACCAACTCTCACAATTCTGTGCTTCTGAAATCATCAAACCACAAACAAGGAACAAAAGTTAATAAGACCATTTTAAACATGGATGAAGTCTTTTTTTTTCTTTATATAAATAGAAAAAATAAACAAAAATACCTCTCATCATTTTGTTCTCAATCTTACTTGTTTTGTTTTTTTGTCTCATTCACAGTTTTTTGCACATAAACTGTAAACAACACACACAAACAAAATCTTTCTTGACAGAATGTGAAGATTTTGCTTCCAGTTATCAAAGCAGTTGTTCATATATGAACACTGGAACCGTTTTAGTGGCATTTGGGTTGTTCTCAAAAAGCACAAGACGTGATGCAAGAAAACCATGCAATGGAAACGGCTGGTTTTCATGGAGCATACCAGTTTATCTCATTTTTATTTATTTAAATATTTCCATTTTATGATTTACTGACGAACAAATTATCAGAACACCCGTGCTTTTTTTAAAAACCAAACTTTAATTCAGTTCAGGGTCAAGGGAAGCTGTTCACCCTGCACAGGTCACCAGTTCATCACGGGGCCACATGGAGACAAACAGCCATGCACACATTCACACCTAAAGTCAGCTTTCAGTCTCCAACAACCTAGCCTGCATGTTTATGGACTGAGGGAGGAAACTGGAGTACCTGGAGAAAACCCACGCATTCAAAAGACCACAAACCTTCTTGTTATGAGGAACAGCTCTGACCAGCTGTGCAGCCCAGGTTTACGAGACCACCTCCAGAAAGTTTTCAAAAAGGGGGGCTAGATGGGGTGCCACTTATCTTGGGGTGGCACACCAAAACCGAAAGTCACTACAGAATTTCAAAGATGTTATTATGCTGCTGTAATATATAGGCTAGTTGAATGCAGGAGTTGGGCAATTACCATCTGATAAAGGTTTCCTTCCCTTTTCTTTTACTTTACAGTTAATATCTCTGAGAACAGCACTACTCAGTGCACTGAAGCTCGTTCTCTCTTCTCTTAAGTTCACATTCATAATTAAAACTTAGCATTTCTACAATGAATGCATGAAATCTTAAACAAAGGTATTGCAAGATCAGTTAGTGCTCAATCTGTTACAACAAATGTTAGCTCAGCACCTTTAAAACTGGCCGAGCTATAGCCATTTTTTTTGTGTTTGCTAAGGCTAATTAGCTGTGTCAGCCAGCTTGATTTAGGGCGACTCCAAAATTAATTCTGATGTAGATGATTGCTTTCTGGACGTTTCATTAAAGTCTGTACAGTGGGGCATAAAATATTTTGCTAACAGATTATGAATATAGGACTGTTTAATTTTTTAGGGTGGGCCATTGCTCTCGTTGGTCCCCCTCTTTGTAGCGCCCCTGCAGGTTTGGCACAGAAAGCCCTATCCATTACAAGGGTAGTTCATGTTTCTAACGGTGTGGTAGCTGAGGGCTCAGACATTACATATTGATTTTCAGCTGTGTTTCTTGAATTGAACGAATTTGTGGCGATAGCAGTACATAAATACAGCCTGTTACTGACCTGGTATGTATGCAATAAATACAGGGTAACAAGTCACTCCATTAGACTGCCTGGTCCCTATAGGTACCGTGTACATAACACAGTATGTACCCATGCATATCTGGTGAGTACTGGGTATTTACCTGGTATGTATGGAATATGTGGGGGCTGCGGCAGCTTCGTGGTCAGTTGCGGCAGGAAGCGCATCTGACGTAAAAAAAAAGCAATTGCCAAATCATTCGTGCGAGTTTGCTCTCTATGGCAACCCCTGAGGAAGGGAACAGCCGAAAGAACAAGAACGTATGGGATATGTACCAGTACCCAGTGCACATCTGGAACGAAGCTGTATTATGCATTTCTCTGTTTCATGGATCTTTTAAATTTGATGATATTTTGGCCTGTAAATGACCAGATAGCATTGTGTTGTGATTCCACATGGCAAAAAGTTACTTTTGGTATGTTGTCTTTGCTCTAGTTGTGAAAAAGTTTAATTAACTTGCAAACCATTGAATTTGCTTATTTTAGTATGTATTTATATTCAGTATTAGTTGGCTCACTTTCTGAAGTGGATAAAGTTTTGGATTAGTAGCTTCCACATCCCAGGCCTAAGAGGTCAGTCGGTCTGAAAATCACCAATCTGATCAAACTTCTGGTGAAACGACTTGATATTCCTCCACCTTGTATCTTGTGTCTGCTGTTGTGTAACTGTGAGCACGGCCTCCGCTGTGGATCACTATACACAGTATTATTTATTCATTTTCAGGGATGACAGTAGGGGTGCACGCTTCTCCTGAGTATTGTCCATCTGTTGGCCGGCCTGCACTGTACACTAATGCAACACGAGTCCTCAGGAGGTGCACTAATAGCTGCTCAAGTGTTAACGCTTCACACTATTTATCTCTGTAATAACACCGCCGTTAATTATAATTAGTGTCCTGTCGTTGGAATGTAATTTATCTGTCCCCGAAGCAGTGCTAGACAAACAGTGAGTAAAGCGCGACCTTACTGGTTTTATTTGATCACCGCTGCGCTGACAGCGTTTCACCCTCTCACAAGACACCTCTAACATGGGAAAACATCAAGTCTAATTGCTCCCTATAAGACACTATAATCCGTCTCCGAGGACTGCTGTACACATCATTTTACTCAAAAGCCCCAGATAATTTAATTTCCATCCGGGGAGCTTTTGGCATTACACTGTAATAGAAAATGAAGATCGCTGCCAGATTCCCTAAACAAGTGCTCCTGTGTCATAATTATTAAAGTGAAGGAGCAAAGTCTGCCTCAGCCATGACAGATTTGCTTAAAATAGTCACAAATCATGAGTCAGTAAACATGACTTTCACCGTGAATGAAAGTATTTCTCAGTTCAGTTTAAAATACCCATAATTTCCGCACTGTCAAAGCAAAACGTTGCATCTAGATTAAGTGCAGACTCAGATGGAGTGGAATTATTATCATTCCTTTACATCATGTGATGTTCATCTGTCACCAGGTTGAAATTACATTAAAACATGGTTTAAAAAAGCTCTTTTTTCCAGACATAAATTATGAGATTGCTGTCATCAAATCAAATGTACCTTAGTGGATCAGCTGCAAACATATTACATTTATATATATATATATATATATATATATTTGTAAAGATAATTCTGTTTGCATGCTGATGAACAATGCAACAGCAAACAACTCTGCATAGGCAGATAATAACAGGCTCCATCATTTACTGTAATGCACACACAGCTACACGCTGCAACATCTGATCAGCCCTGGGGACTGAGTCTGTGTGGCTCCATTTCCATCTTCAGTTTGTATATTAAAAAAAATACAGCTCATACTATAGACTGCAGCAGGGAAGGATGTCTCACTTTGATCTTTAAATACCCTCTAACGTTAAGGCGCTTTTTATTTATTATTTTTACAAATTCTTGAGGGGGGAAAAAAGGCAGACGCTCCCTTTCAGTTTCCTCCTATGTCGCTGTGGCACAGCAGAAAACGCGTGAACACCTTTCTTTTCTTTTCTTTTTTTAAATTTCTCCCTTTTCCTCCAAACACCACCACCACCATCTGTCCCTTTCTTCCATTTCATGTGCTCAAGCGATACCCACACCCCTCTCATAGCAACAGCACGCCGCCCCCGCGCCTTGCAGTGAACGTCTTTTCCCCTGGATCTTCGCCTCGCACCATGCAGACGGTCCCTGGGCCCTGCCTGACGGCTCAGTGTTCCCCCCTCCCCCACCAGCCGCGCTCCTGTTTCACTCAAAGATGGCGTCGGCTCTAGAGCCCCTGGTCTCTGGCTGCATTTTTAGCCTTGTTGTTGTCTTCGTTTCGCACGGTTCTGGCACCTTCCTCGCGGCGGCTCGGCACCGGATTCCGGTGAGTAGCAGCGGAGGCCGGACGGAGGTGGGGGGAGATTTAGCTGTTTTTTTCTTCCTCCTCGGCGCGCTTTGCCCGAGCTCCCCTCGGCAACCAGAACCGGACCCGCTCTGGCTTTCTGGAGAACCGCGAGAGGTAGCGGGAGAGAGGGGAAACGGAGGGATGGTGATCG
>NC_051430.1:8761728-8767481 GCF_001649575.2 Kryptolebias marmoratus | reverse complement strand
GGGGGCTCTGAGAGGAGGGAGGAGGGGGGGAGTAGAGAGTGGAAAGCGAAGGCCTAGCTGCTCCGCTCTGGCGGCCTTGTTTCCACCGCGCCGTAGGCTGAAGCGACACGGGAGGGTGAAGGGAAGGAAGTCAGCGAGGTGGGGACTGCTCGCAGGGATGCGTCTGAGCTGGCGGAGGCTCCTCGGCCGGGCTGAGAGTTAGGCCGCGGAGCGTGGAACGCTGCAGAGTCCGCCGCCGAGATATCCCTTCGATGTTGCACTTGCCCGCTAGCCGAGATGGCCGTCTGCAAGTTGCATTGTGCCTTTCCCAAGGCCGCGATCTCACGTTAGTATCCGAATGACATTCAGAATGAGATAATTCGCAGTGTTTCGTTCAGTCGGATGCCTGGTTTTGTCGGAAATGCTTTCTGAGGGTGTGTGTGTGTGGTGGGGGGGAAACGTTGGCTTTTTTTTTCGTGTTGGGGATGCTGGCTAACCTCTCGTTACACGCTGTTTACGTTTCGAGTAACGTTAGTAACAGTATCGTAACGTTAGCTCGGTGGCTACGGCGTTAGCTTCCCAAACACCGCCGGATAGCGGGAATGCTTGTTGTTAGGGAAGTGGCTGTCTAATATTACATTCATAAAAGCAAACAGCAAGGCTCGAAACAACATTTGCGCCGCGCCAGGTGGCTTTTTACGATTATTTTAGCTAGCCTCTCGGCTAATGTTTGCTAACCCTATAGCCTATTGACTATATCATGTTTACGTTTAGCAGCCCAGCTGTCCAGGTTGTCACCCTGCTTGTGCAGCTTTTACACTATGTGTTTTGTTTTCTTTGGCCCTCAATATGTGTGTGTTTATTACAAACATCAATGCATTTTCCACCATTTACCTTAATTTTTAATCCTATATTATGACTGTTTGTGGTGGCTGTGGTTGTCATTAATTTAATATTTACTGACTGAATTTATAGTGTTTTTGCGAAGGAGAATAGCCAGTTTTGCGTGTGTCAGATTGCAGACTTTTCTAGATTCTAGGAGCATGTGTAAACAGAAGTGAGATGTGTCAAAGAGAAAGGTGGGATTGTTTATTTTCTTGTGCAAGCGTTTCCTGTTTCATCAGTGTGGTTTCTAAAGCCATACCTTTTTTTCTGTCTTGGTAGTTCCTCTATGAGTCAAAGTATTTGTTGTTGTTGTTTTTTTTTATTATTGTTGTAACACACCCATATGATCGTTCTGACCATGTTCTCTCTTGTGTTCCTGCGTGTGTCCAGTTTTCGTCAGCTGCCCGGGCGAGGCGGGGATGAAGGCGATCAGCTCTCGGTGCTTCCTGGGGTGAGAAATCTGTTCCACCTCGATCCTGAGGAGCCCACGCTGCTGTAGGAGGGGAAAACGAGCGGAGTCAAGAAAACGTGGCTGTGGAGATATTCGCCGTATTTTCTTCACCTGTTTTTTTTTTTTTTAATACCACAACACTAATTTTATCACCTGGAGATTTTTTGGGGGCGCCTCATAGCTCAGGCTAAGAACTGGCTACATTTTGATGGGCAGGAAACAAACTGCCTGGTTTTGAGGAAATCTATAGTCTTCTTTCTTTTTTTATTATTTATTTTGTCTTTTTTGCAAAGCTCTTAGTGTGAATCATCTTGGTTTTTTTTTTTTTTTTTGAAAGACTTATCTTCCGGGTCAGCTCTACTCTGTGTGCTGTGGGATTTTTACCTTGTAAGAGACCCCCGACTTCCTCCTCTTCCCCCTGCTTTACGCCAGGGACTTTTACCTGGCTGTGGGCGGATCTGATTTTACTGGGTAGGGGCTTGGCCCAGGGGGGACAGTGCTATGATCAGCTGCTCTTTTCCGTGCTGCTCATACTCAGCTTCTGAGGGACTCTCCGTGCGGCCCCAGGACAAAGGATAGAAAGCAGGTAGAGGGAGTAGAGGAGGAGGTGGCGGCGGCGCTACGGCGCAGGCCAGGTGTTTCCTTGGCTCACAGTTCCCATTTTTTTGTGTGCGCGGTCCTTGCAGTAGAGCCGCGGCGCTCCTGCGCCCACCAAGACCGCAGCTATGGTGAAACTGGCAAACCCAGTGTACACCCAATGGATCCTAGAGGCCATCAAGAAAATCAAGAAGCAGAAGCAGAGGCCATCGGAGGAACGGATTTCCAATGCTGTCTCTCTGTCCCATGGTCTGGA
This sequence comes from Kryptolebias marmoratus, assembly GCF_001649575.2. Lineage (NCBI taxonomy): Eukaryota > Metazoa > Chordata > Actinopteri > Cyprinodontiformes > Rivulidae > Kryptolebias > Kryptolebias marmoratus. The sequence continues at coordinate 8,765,313 of NC_051430.1, read as the reverse complement.
CCGCAAAACGGTTCTGGAGCAGTTAGACCTCAGTGTCAAGGATGGCACTATCCTTAAGGTCACCAACAAGGGGCTTAACTCCTATAAGGACCCAGATAACCCAGGGCGCTTGGCTGTGCCAAAGGCAAAAGGTGGTGCCAGCTCCGGAGGTGGAGGAGGCGCAGCGGCAACAGGAGGTGGAGGTGGAGGAGAAAGAGAAAGAGAACGAGAAAGAGGAGGAGGGAGCAGCAGCGGTGGTGGTGGCGGCGGTGGCGGTAGCAGCAACAACAGCAGCAGCGGCGGCACCTCTCACTCGCATTCAGGAAAGAAACCGGGTCTTGATTGGAACAAGCTGATCAAACGTGCGTTGGAGGGCCTCCACGAGCCCGGGGGCTCCAGCTTAAAGAACATCGAGCGCTTTCTCAAGTGTCAGGCTGACGTGGCGGCCTACCTGTCGAGCAGTGGTTCCATGGGGCCCAGCCTTTTCCACCAGCAGCTAAGAGTAGCCCTGAAGAGGGCTGTGGCCCACGGACGCGTGACCAAGCAGGGTCCGATGTTTCAGCTAGTCAGCCGCAGCAGCACCCAGGATGACGGGACCGGGACGGTGTCTCTGGAGTCGCTGCCACCTGTCCGATTGCTTCCACACGAAAAAGACAAGGTAATGCCACCGAGTTCACATAACACTAACAAACACGTGAAAGTATCTCTGCTCAGCCGTTGGAGGTACACGTCTGTTCACTTTTCGGTGATGACCTTTGTGTGCATTGGTATGTCATAAGAAAATAGAGCTCTACAACTTAATTTTTCAGTAGGTTTTCCTTTTTTTCTTTTCTTTTGTTTAAAAAGACAGCTGGTTGTTGGCGATAACTGCCACGTTGGAGATTAAGCTGATATTAAAATGTGTGAAGCACCGAGCCAGAAACGCTTGAAAGGGCAAGAATAACTGGGGGTGTTGTTACAAACAAGCGTCGAGTCTGATGTGCCTCTCAGATAACTTTTTGGAACAACAAAGAGCACGCGAGCTCGGCTTGTGTAAATAAGAGCTCTCGCGGTTCACGCAGCAGAATACCTGAGACATTGCCTCTGCACTTTCTGTGCCTGTTTGGGTTGATCAGCCTCCTAAGAGTTTGTAATGAACTACGGGATAGTACCTCGGACAGCAGGGATTTTCCATCTTGAGTTTGGAGTCGTATGTCATTTTTTTCACGGGCTATGGTGCGTGTCTTTGACATTACCGTTTGTGACAGGAAGTTCAGGATTGTAGAGTCAGATAAATATTATGAAGATGTCACCATCCCTCTTAGTGCCACTGCTGTATTGCTGTTTTATATGGATGTTTGGGTGCTAGGATCTTAGATAAGTTTACTGTTGTGTCGGCATGTGATGTGCTGATATGATGCACGGCGGTTAGCTGGTGGGCCAGTTTTCAGAAGCATGAGAGGAGGAGAAGGAGGTCAGGGGAGAAAGTCATATGGCTCCCAGCCTCCTGCAGGGAGCGTGGACCAGCTGCAGGATTGCTCCTTGTCAGGAGCTGTCAGCAGACGGGAGGAGGGAGGAAGGACGGACGGAAAGCCGGAGAAAGGAAGCAACACAGACGAGAGCGCAAAGAGAAAGAGGTGGTCTGTAGCGGAGCCAGAGGGCGAGGCCTGGATGATGCAAGCTTCAGGCCTCTGAAACCAGAACGAGGGAGCGAGACGGAGAAGTAGCAGGGAGAGGGACGGGACAGAGACAGAACAAGAGGCAGGGGAGGGTGGGGGGCAGACATGCAGGCGACAGAGGAGAGAGGAAACACACCCACCTCTGTAACCTGATCACAGAGAGCAGCCGTCTGCTAACCTCAAGTCGTAAGGTTAAGACACACACACACTCACACACACTTTAGCCCACACTGTTCCACAGAAATGGAAGTTTGGACATCAACTGAGACTATGATCACCAATACAAATCCATTTCGCATCCCTGCAGACATACAAAATGAACTTTTCTTTTCAATTTTCTTTCAAACAAAAATATTGAAGAAGCAATACGGCGTAGCCAAGTAACTTGTTGCACACTAACTATTACTCCAACTGGAGCCCTCAAAGCTGGTTCTAACAATTGTTTTGACTAGCTGAAAGCTTTTGTCTGGGTTTTGTAGGGGGTGTGTGAGTCAAAGGGGCTCATGGCAAAGATGCTTATACGTGTAAACACAGAGTAGGATTAGCCCAGAGAGCAAGCTGCGAGTCACGTGGGGCTCTGCCTAACACAGTGACCTGCTTGGCTGCAGATGGTCCACCAACAAAAAAAACTAAACTAAGATCATCCTCCTCTCTGACTTGGTGACGGACTGGCCTGCTGGACGAGTCTCAAAGGCAAACAAAAACACTTAAGCATCTCTGCGAGGAGACATCGGTTAAGTGGTTCCTTCCTAATCAAAAACAAGCTCTTATTAAATTTGTAAATCGGCTAATGGTTTTAAGATAGCGGACTTCAATGGGAACGATGCGGCCAAAAAGTCCAGCTTGTTCCCTTAATGAAACGATTTGTCAGTTCAGTTATAAATGAAACCCCAGCACCCATGGTTAGTGGGGTTTTCTTGTGTCTTTGGGAGGCTTCAGATCAGACCGGGCACGAGGAAGTTGATATTTCATGTTCGCACACGTCTTTGTTTCCTGACTTTTTTTTTTTTTTTTTTGGGGGGGTGTCTCTTGATACGTCTCTCCAGAAGTCGTAGCTCTGTTGCCGCTCAGCCCTGTGTGTTTTTGCGCATTGCTGCCCTTGGTGCATGTTAGTTTGTGCTGGTGTGAGGGGCATATGTGTCAAAGAGATAAAACTGTGTGCAGGAAAGGCAGAGATTGCTGTTGCGTAATCACCCCGCTCTGCTTGGTGTTTTTTTTTTTTTTTTTTCTTCTTCCCCTACCAGTGCATCATTGCCACATTGCCCTGCATGATTGCTAGCAGTTATGATTTCCCAAAGAAAAAGGGTGAGAGAGAGAGAGTGTGTGAGTGAAGGCAGAGAAGAGAGAGGGGGGGGGGAGGAAAATCAAAACAAATGGCTAAGCACTAGCTTTGACCCCATTTGCAGGGAGATTTGTGTACTCAACACACTGATGGTTGCATCAGGGTGCTCTATTCAAAAAGGATCCCAGACCCTGTTTCTGGCTCTCCGTCTCCCTCCTCTCCCCCTAATAGAGTGCCATTGCCAGGTCACAAGAGGGGAGGCAAATGGGGGAGTGAAGTCAACTAGGGGTCATGGATATATAGATGGCAAACCTCACTGCATCCCTGAGCGCCCGTTAGCGGTATGGAGCTACGGCCATTAGGTGGGATGGGCTTAACGTGCTTTTATTTATTTATTTATTTATTGTTGTTTGTGCCTATGTGTGTATTTAGTTGTGTGTGTGTGTGGATTTCTGGTGTTGTTCGTCCAATCATAATAGGTAAAAAGCAATCTTCCTGCCCGGCGGTTGCCCTCTCCCCAACAGCTGGAGCGGGGTGAACCAGAGTTCTCGGCATAGTCAGGCGGTGTCACGGTGAGGACGTGTGAAAAAACAGTGACTTGTTAGCCCCACACAAGGCCACGTTCTCTACATTGTTAACCACCACCCCCCCACCCCCCCCCCACCC
>NC_051430.1:8760163-8761625 GCF_001649575.2 Kryptolebias marmoratus | reverse complement strand
CCCCAAAAAAAAATGTCTCACTGACCTTTCTAACAGGTTTGGCTAAAATTGCCATTTTTTAACATTTTAATGTATAGCTGTGATGGAGCCGTGTCACCTGTCTCTGGAAGCGACGTGTTAAAGATTATAACCTCAGAGTTCTGTAAATACAAAACACTTATTTCATGTTACCACAGCTGTGACCTTATGTTTATTGGGACTTCTTGTGTTAGACAGTCAGCAGCACACACCAGCAGAAACATGGAGCATCAGCTCATAATAGAGGTGCTGAAAGTTGTTGAATATTTGGATACTTTTTAGTTGCCAATCATCTTGACTTTTAAGTAGTCTGTTATCAAGATTTCATTTTAATTTTTAGTTTTGTTCTTTGGATCGTTGGTTAGTAAAAGAAAACTGGTATAAAGTCAGTTTGTCAATTACTTCATAGGGATGAGGTTTAGAGTCTATTCTAAATATAAATAAACAACGACGCAAACTTGAACCATTTTGGCCGGATTTTAAAACGTCAAAAGTCCGTTCTCATTGAACGTTAATGACGGCATGTTCAGAAATGCAAAGGTAGGAGTGCAGCGCTCCGGGGCCGCTTGTGGCGCGCACACAGCGGAGACGAGAGCGAGATGGCTGACGGAGACGTATAAACGGCTCCTTCCGCATTGAAAGCCAGTGTGTGTGGAAGTATTTCAGCATCTGCGAGGTTAACGGGAAAATGGTGTGGACAAGAGTCATGCCCTATGCAAGTTGTGCGCACGTTTCCGCCCAGAGGAGGACGATTAAAGAGCCGGTGGGCAGCTACTAGCCACCACTGCTAACCAGAGGAGCATCAAGCAATCCGTCACTGTACTCGACATTTTGTTCATTTAGTTCCCCAAATCTTTGTTTGAATGAAAATGGCCGTAGTGGAGAGCAAAGTATTTGTTTTGAGGTGTGAGAGAAGTGATGCTCAGGGTTTTGTTAGAAGTGCTTTGATAATCGTTTTATAGTGACACGGCAGCAATCTGAATTCTAATTGAATTGTCAGGTGCCTAAAGAATCCCACCCTATTACTTTCTAATCCTGTTTTTAAATCTCTTTTAAAAACACACTTTTATTCTTTGGCTTTTAACACACTGTGATTTTTCTCTTTCTTCCTTAAAACATACCTGCTGTGAACCCGTATGTGTATGTCTCTTTTTATCTATTTATCTTTTTATCTGTTTATTTCCTTTTTACTGTTTTTATGTTTCTATTGTACAGCACTTTGGCTACCCCTGTGGTTCTTAAAATGTGCTATAGAAATAAAGTTGATTGACTGATAATCACTATTTCTTCACGATGTGTAGCTTCATGATTGGCAGTTCGTTATGTTATTAGTAAGGTTTTCTTGTGACTGAGTGAGTGACGTCAGAACCACCAGGAAGCGATGGAGGTGTCCACAGAGGCAGCATTAGTTGTAGCTTTGTCATGCCGGGGGGGGGGGGGGGGG
>NC_051430.1:8750133-8760140 GCF_001649575.2 Kryptolebias marmoratus | reverse complement strand
GGTAACGTCGAGCTCACCTGCCAGTAAGTGCAACATCAGCGGCGTCTGACTTAGGAGTGGCTGTGCGAGGCCCCGTTTGTGGCTAACCTCGCCACCCGGCAAATGGAGCCAGTGTGTTGAGCAGCTGTGGGAGGCAATGGCTTTGTGCTCGCTGGCTAACCTCGGCCATTAAAAACCTAACAAAAAAAAAAGTTTTTTCTGGAGGGAGCTGCTCAGTCACAGCTCCGGGTCTCCTACTTCAGACATGCCTTTAAGTTATATAGCGTGGTTATTGTCAAGTTCGTTATTTTGCCGGTGGTACTACGGGAATGTCCGATTTGAAATGTTTTATTTAACTTTTATATCCCATCAGTGGGTGTCCCAAGAACATTCGTGTTGGTAAATGGGGCAAGGTGGCTATTAGGAGTGGGCGTTAAAATCTGTTTTTAGATACACCGCAGACAGGGAAGATTCAAAGGATTTTCAAATGTCAAAACTTTTTTTTTTTTTTTTATGTTAATCTGTGCTGCCATTTTAAGAGTCAGCACAGTGCTGTTTGTCCTGGATGAGTTACTGCAGCTTCTTGTAGAATATATTTCTGTAAAAAAAAAAAGTTTAAGTTTCATCACATAACTTCCTTTAATAATGACATTAATTCAGTTTGAATTGTGTATTAATTTCACAATGTTTTCCCATGGTGTTCTTAGGTTTAAGTTAGAATTGATGCTAATTGTGGGTGAACTGTGTGATTAGTAGTTTTTTTTTTACATTGTGTTATTGTGCACTCTTTATTAGGCATGGAAATATGTAAATCAGTGTTTATTTATGGAAAATAAGCCGTAGTCATTTAAAGTAAATCTAAATGCACCGATAATGGTTTTAGAATCGCACTGCAGCCTCTCTGAATCGAAATCGAATTGCAGGGAGGGGGCGCCCTATAAATCCCTAGCCATGGTGGCTACAGGTGCTGAGATGATCAAATGATCCCTTTTCATGACGAAGTCCACTTGTAAGCATGCTGTCTGTGCCGGTTACATGCCCTGTAACAATGATGAATGTGCTGCTGGTGGGGGCTGCCATAAAGACAGTGGTGGTAGGGTGGGTGGTGGTGGAGGGTGCGGGGGCTAAGATAAAGCTCCCATGTTAATGAGCTCCTTGAGCTGGAAGGAGACAAGGACAACAGCAAAGCGTTTCTCCTCCTTTTTTGTTTTTCTCCTCCAGTAATACCATCTCTTCCCCGTCTCACTCTCCTGTCCTCTCTGTAAATCAGAGAGGTCAGCATGAAAAGGAAAACTGGGCCACAATCTGTTTTCTCTCTTTAACTTATCAACCCACAAACAGTGTCAGATAAAGCAACATGTGGTCTCTATTTATTTAGACAAAAAAAAAAAAACCCAAACTTGCTTATCCTGAGGCACAGGCAGCAGGATTTAAGGACTGCGTTTGACTACGCTGATCTATAAAATACAAGTGGGTGTGTCAGGTGGGTCTGTTTTGTTCTCACCTGTTGTTGCCTTTCGTGCTGGGTGTGTACGCATAAAGAAACCTGTTACTCGTAAGACGGGTTTGTGTGCAGCTGCGGTGCTGTTTGAACGCCTCGCAGTCAGTCAGCGCGGCGAGTTGCAAACAGTCGCCACAAGGCGTGCCGTTCTGGCTTCGGCAAAGATTTTGCTCCTCAAAATCCTTACGTTTGTGGCTGGATGGATTGGGAGGGGGGTAGAGCTCATGCCAAAACATTCGAGTGCCGGCTTAAAATAGATCGACGCGCGCACCTTAAGTAAAATGTCGGCTGCGGCACTGGAGTCAAAACTATCAGCCGCTGGGAGAAATTTCTAGAGTGTGGCTGTGGTGAAGCGGTGCTCCTGGCAACGAGCGCCGTCCGAGGATAGAGAAAGGGTGAAAACGGGAGAAAGAACAGCCCTCTGGAGGATTGTGACGGCCGTGTTTTGCAGTTCCAATATCCCTGTCACAGAAGGAGGATTAGCTTTTCATTTTTTTTTTAGTATCTGCTGGGGATTAATTTACAGTGGCAGCTAGTAACTGAAGTCCCACTGTAGCCCGTGTTCATGAAAGGCGACGCTCGCCGGCTCCCAGCTTGTGTTTACTCGAGCGCTCGCAGCGCAAGTGCTCCCAGTTGACCTCCTCCGGCAGGGAAGGGGTTAAGCGTCAGGAATGATTGAGGTGTTGGTCATACAGCAGGCTGCTCGGAGGACTGCTGCTGCCGATTTTCTCTTTCTTTACGCTTTCCATCTCCTTCTCACTCATGCCCTCTGGATTGTTATTTTTGTCCTCACTCCCCCCCCATTTCTCCTCCTCCTCCTCCTCCTTTCTTGTTTCTGACTTTCATTCCTCATCAGTGCCTTTGTTGGCTTCATTCTGTTCAGCTCGGGAGTTATTTTCATGCGTTCAGATCACACAGAGGATCGGTAATGATTTGTTTTTCTTTCGAATTAGCTTTCGCCTTCTCTGTCATTTAAAAAAAAAAAAACAAACCCTCCGCTCGTACGTTTCTCCACTGCTAAGCCTCAACACATCCCTGCTTATCTGCGTCTTTCCTCACCTCTTATTCTTCACAACCCTCCCCTCTGTGTTTACCTCTTACTCCCCACCACCACCACCACCTCCGCCATCTCTGCTCTTTTCCTTTTTGTTTCTCAGGCGCTGCGCTGCGTTAGGTGGGTAGGGGGTAGCAGGGGGGGTGTTGGAAGCAGCCTGAGTTAGAAGGAAATGAACCCAATAAATCACACTCCTGTCCCTGTCTCCTCCCTGCCAGGACAACCTGCGTCCCTGGCTCTCTGCAGCTACACTGTTGTGTTGCGGGAAACTGTATAAAGTCAACAAATTTCCACTGTGCGTGATATTTTTTTTGTTGTCGTCGAGTAGCAACTGTGCATTTTAAACATTACGACTTTGGATGGCGTGAAAGCCCAGCAGACTTGTTTCCACAGATTATTTGCATTGACACAAGGGTCATTCTGAAAAGGCTGGCTTTAAGGTCACAAGGTATACCATGGCGTTCAAAAGTCACAGTGGCAAAACCACTAAATGGTCCCGTTGCTCTGAGCTGTCATTCAGTTGTGTACGGTGGCCAAAACAAAAAAAGGAAGTGGATTGGTTGTAGGTTTTAACTGGTGGATAACCCAGTTGGTCATGGTGGTGTCTACCACAGGAGCAACACCCGTCTGTCTTTTGTTCGGAAACAAACGTTTGCGACAAGCTATAGAGGTTAGCATGTTAGCCGGTGGAATAAATACAGCACAACCGAGGCCACCCCTCAACGCAACGTTACAAACAGCAGAGAAGAGGTAACATTTTGTGCAAAAGACACATTTACTTTAGAGTCACACACAAATGGATTTGTCGCAGTAGTTTAGTTTGTAACTCGTGTGTGTGGAGCTGATAAGAAATGAAGAGAACAGCTCTAACTTCTTATTTCTTTTAAAGGGAAACGCTGAGTACGAAACAGTCGACCAAACAGATACCAGTCCCTTAAACGGATCGGTTCATCTCCTTGTTGATTGGCATATTTATGTGAAAAGGCGCCTGCAGTGTCATTAAAACAAGCTGCTCATGGGCAATTACGGTATAATTGAAAAATTAATCTGAATACCTGTAAATAAATACATAACAAAAAAAGTGTTGAACTTCAATATCATTGTAAATAAATAATAATAATAATTAAAAAAAAAGCTGAATATAAATTGGTTTAAAATCTGTCCTGGGTGCAGGAAAAAGCTACGATGTGTCACGTTCTCTCTGTCTCCGTTTTTCTATCTGTGCATTAAAAGAAAATAACTATAAATAAGTGTGATTATAACTGTGGTTAACTGTTAGTGTTGAGTGATGTTTTCCAAACGGTTACATAACAGTATTTCTACTGGGATGGTGCAGTGAGGCTAGTGGGGCAGCAAGTTGGTATCCTCGCGGGGAAGACCCGCTAATAAATAACAGCTTACAGTGTTGATTCTTTACAATGCAGCTTTCCCCTCATTTAAACTCGACAGAGCATTTACCGTCGGCTCTGTTTCCTGCTCGCATCGCAGCTGAAACCATCGGAGTGCAACACATCATTGCATGCAGGTTTCACAAACTGCAGCCTCATAAAGGAGTAAAACAACAAGTCTCTGTAACTAGAGCAGCTTTACAATCTAGGATCATAAATTGGAAACATATTCTGTTCCTCTGACACCTAAGCTCCACAAGGCTGAGTGCTTTTAGTTTTGACACTATAAGTTTTATATTTCCTGGGTTTCCCCCGGAAAAGAGGCTAAGGCTGGTGGTAGGCGGCCGATCGCCGGCCGGCTGTGATTTAGTAAAAAAAAAAAAAAAAGATTAAAGTTGACAGGAATGTGGAAAATATGGCTATTTATTATGTGATATTGTAAGATATTTGTGTCAAATATTTACACAACTACAGTTTTACAAAAAGGCACTTTTGAAATACTTTTTAAACAAAAAAATACAGTTAAAAGTAATTGATTGCACCTAATTTGAATCCTAATTTAAGTCACATTTACAAATAAATAAAATTACCATAAATGAAAAAGTGCAAACAAGGCACCAACACATGTTTCACGTTAAGGCCAATGAATAACAACAGAGAGATGCTGTACTGTATTGTGCTTTTTGTGGCACAGGCTGCATGTTGGATCACTAAATGTAGCAACAAAACAAAGCATCTAATGCTGAATTTAATAGAATAATTTTACTGTTAAACAAGGATAAATTAGCTTGCATCATATTAATATTTTCACCAAGTACAAAACATGCTTACCATATTCGGTCTTGTAAAGCCACCCGCTGAATTTCGTCTCAACTAACCATTTTTGGTTAAACCCGCTCATTCGATGTTTATTGCTGCGGCTCCGAGGACCTGCTAAACGAACATGCTAGGCAGGCTTGCCACCGAGCACAAAAAGAGCATGCTCAAGTAAAACCAGGTTTGTTATGTCTAAATTAAGCATGAAAATAAAACAAAGTTTAACGGGCACTTCTCGGGTTGTGGTCTCAATCTGAATCTTTCTTTTGTTGGGAAAGCTGTTCGCTCTAATACAACGTGTGAAGCAGACCAAACGTATGAGTTTGGCCTGCTGAAAAGCTCCACTTTATTGTCATCCGATTATAGAAAAAGCTTCCTGTCCTTTTGTTTTACATCCTCCCATATGGCTGTTGGCGAGCACCGGCCCAGATGTCACGCGAGTCGTTTTCCCACATGTGTCTTTTCTCGCTTTTTTCTCGCCTTCTCTCTGCGTTGACCCTTTCACGCTGTCCTCCGTGACATGGGCGCTCACTTCTCGAGGACACGCCGTGCCTCGCTTCGCGTGTTTTTCTGATTAAAAGGCTTCGCTGGGGTTTGCGTTCAGGCCTTGGAACTTGTTTGGAATGTCCCCCTCTCCTGGTGACACTTCCTGCTACTAAAGTGACTTTGAACGTGTTTGAGGTTTGCACACATGGAAGAAATCACTCCGTTTGATTAAATGCAGCTCTCCATTTCGCACTGTTTGCTAAAACAACATTTATTACGTGTAACTTCACTGTGATTTGTGCTTATTATTGGGTTTCCGAGCACTTCACATGCAGGGCTGCCATTAGTAGGCTGTTAGTCTTTAGTCCTTATGTCTGCATTGTGCTGGAAGGGTATTAAACTTACTGTAATAAACCTTCAATTCAGGTATTTGAAAAAGAATGCAGTAATACATTGTTTAGTGTTTTTTCCCCCCAAACAAAACGCATTTAAATATGCCAATAATGCTACAGCCCCATGATTTCTGCAACACAAAAAAGGCGGACAGAACCAAAAAAGTTGACGTTAAAATTGGCCTAAAACATGGAGCATTACTAATATGTGGATGGAATCGAATGAATCTGGGTTTTCCTAAACCCACATTTTGGCATTCACTGTGAACGGGACTGTTCTGGCCGCTGCAGCATCCGACGTTTATTTTATTTATCATTTTTATTTGATCCTACTCTTTAAAACCCCAATTAAAGGTAATTCTCTGCATGCTTCCTGTTAGCACACAAACATACACGTGAAGCCATCTCAGGCACCCAAGGAGCAGCTGGAGGGTTAAAGGGGCCTTGCTCAAGGGCCAATGAGGGTCGAGGCAGATGTGGGCGCTTCACCTTCCCTACCCAGATATGAACGTTTCGGAGTATTTACCCTTTGAACTGAGATGTTATCAATCCACCACATAATGAGACACATTAGGTGAAAAAAGACAGATTTCATAGGGCCCTGCAATTCTTTGTTGGACTCACTGTGAGGCAGGAAAATATAGAGAATTCTAACCATGATGCAGACATGAGCGTGATTGTCCTGTAACTGCATAAACAGGATTTATTCTTTAATTTGACAGCCCTGTTCACATCACCATACACAATTACTGTAGAATAATAATAATAATAACACTAAAACCATTCAAGTTCTTGTGGTAGTTAATGCCACGGTGAACCGTTTGTGTGTGGGTTCGGAGCTGTACGCTAATTAAATGCTCTACAAAATTTGTAAGTGCTCTGTAGCCATAATGCAGTCTACACTGATTTCTCTCCTCTCTGGTGTGTGTGTGTGTGTGTGAGACGTGCACCTGCAGCATGTGAAGAATGTGATCCTCCGGCGTCGTTGGTCACAGTTGTTCCGTTTGACGGGTCAAGAATCAGCCCGCTCTTTTGTTTTCTTAGCTCTGCGCGTCTGAATGAACCACTGTTGTGTGTTTTTGGACTCTCCACCTGCTCACGCGGTTTTGCGCATACAGTGGAGACGCTAAGGAAGGCACCGCAGCCCCAGAACGGAGTCTCTGACCCCGCGTTTCAAGAAACGAACGCCGAACGGGAACCGGCCGCAGGGGAAGTGGCCGCCTCCACCAGTCAGCCGAAGGAACCGAGTTCCGGTTTGTGATCGAACGGCTCATGGGCGAGCGGAGGCACCGACGCGTAATGGCGACCTCCACCACGCCTCGCCACATAGGTCACACATGCTCACACGTCACCGCAGCCCTCACGCTTCCTCGTTATCCTAAACTAGCTGCTGTCGCGGAGGCGCGCTCTGCGGCGTCGACACAATCTTCAGTCCGCTGTCGGCTTCTTAATCTACACAGCTGCAGCCAATGCACAGGACTAACCACGTCGTTTCCATTTGTACTGTGAATTGTGTTAAGCCGACTGACGGTCTCAACTTTCTCTCCTCTGTCCCTCCCCTCAGCCGGTGGCAGAGCCCATCCCCATCTGCAGCTTCTGTTTGGGGACCAAGGAGCAGAATCGTGACAAGAAGCCCGAGGAGCTCATCTCCTGCGCCGACTGTGGCAACAGCGGTGAGTGTGAAAACCTGAACTCCTAACTGGTTCATTTGGACACTTTTTTTTTTCCTTGTTCCCCCACAACAATCACACGGATGCGCTTGGCTTACTCGCACACTGTAATAATTTTATCGCCACTGCTGTTTGCAGTTTACAAACAAACCAAAGCATAAACATTCCCAGGCTGGAGATGAAAACTCGGCCGTGTACGGTTCTTCCGTCTGAGACTTCCTGTTGCGTCTCTTGCTCCTCAGCTGACACTTCAGATGCTTTAAGTCTTTCCACAATAACTGACAGCAACACTGCTTCCCTCTCCTATTGTTTAATTGCAGGGTGTTTTTTTTTTTTTTTTGTAGCTTCTTCGGTGATTACACTTCAGCTAACACCTCCAGCTCAGCCTGTCACACTTTGACAAATCACGCAGCTCTCCAGTGCTCGAATCTGTGCTGCAGTCGCTGCTCAAGTCTGTACTTTTTATCCCAGTCAGCAATCACCTTTAGCTTTTTTTGCTTAACTGCCATTTTAATGGCTTTAACTACCTCTGCTACAATTTGCCACTGCCTTGTCAACTGTTTTTTTTTTGTGTCTCATTTGGTCAAAATTGCTTCCCCCCCCTATGAGCAAACTGTGCTGTTTTTCTTAACTCTTTTTGAAGCTGTCGGTGTTACCTTCCATGTTGTATTGCCATCAGCTCTTGTTTCGGGGATAAAATGATTTGTTAACATGAAGCAGGAAATATTTACTCAATTAAGCCCTTTAGTTTTGCATTTTGATTGGCTCTCTGAAAAAGATGTTGCTTCTTTTTTTTAGATACGAGATGTGGAATTTGTGCGATTAAATGCAGAGCAGTGGTAGTGTGTTTTCTCTGCCCTCAGCAGGTTTTTGTCCCAGTCAAGGCCCCCCCCCCCTTTTTTTTTAATTTTCTTTTGCTCGCTGCTCCTCCAAGAGAGCCTAAGCACAGCTCTGACAGATTGTCACTTTTGTTTGAACACTCACTTTGCAGCCAGGTTTGCTTCAACGAGGGCTTTCAATATCCCCCCCCCCCTCCATTTGCAAAGAGGCAAGTGTGTCAGAGAGCTGTCAGTCGGCGGTGATCAAAAAGCTGCGTGTGATGTTGACGCGCTTGTTTTTATGTATGTGTGTGTCTACCTGCAGGCCACCCGTCCTGTCTAAAGTTCTCCCCAGAGCTCACGGCGCGAGTAAAGGCTCTGTGGTGGCAGTGCATCGAGTGCAAGACTTGCAGCAGCTGCCAGGATCAAGGAAAGAATGCGGTGAGTGGATGAACAAACATGGCGGACTGGCAGCCAGACAGCATCTCCGACTGCTCTCGCCTTCACTCCGGTGCCAGATTGTGTTGCTGATAGACATATCTGTGGTCCTGGGATTGAGCTATTTTTATCAGCCTCTGCAGGCTTTTCTTTTGTCTCGTGGAGCGAGGAGTCATTTGTTACGAGTGTTTGCTGAAGTGACTTAACAGTGAGAGAAAATGCACAACTTGCTCCAGTGGAATGATGTATGATGACAGAGACAACTGCACTAATGTTAATGCTCTTTTTTTAAGCATCAATATATTAAAAGTCTTCTTAAAGTTATATCTACATGAATGGACATCAAACAGCCTGATCCGGTAGCAGAAAGCAGCAGAAATGCATCTAAAGCTGATGTTTATCTGTGCAGGACAACATGTTGTTCTGTGACTCATGTGACCGGGGCTTCCACATGGAGTGCTGCGATCCTCCTCTCACACGGATGCCAAAAGGTAAATAACCAGGACCTCCTGGTTTAACGAACAAGTTCTTTATAACCATCTGCAACACTGACGGTTTCATCAGACGGCACTCAGGGTCCTCATTTTTTTAATTCATACATGTTTTTGAAAAGTAAGTAAAGAGCTTCTCTGCATATGCATCAAGTAAGAAGGCAATTCTAAACAGTACATGTGGCAGAGGGCTGTAATCCACCTCTCCAAATTCAGCTTGTGTATAATTTACATCTGAAAGACTGTACAAGACTCCTAAATTATCACCTCATGTTCCCAACATGGTAGCTTTAAAAGGTTGAATTAAATATGAATTGGGGGGGGGGTGCTTTAATGAAGGTTAATGGGGGTTAAATCGTCTCCCGAGCTCCAGCTGAAACGTCTCCCACGCTCCTTCTCGTTCCGTCTCAGGCATGTGGATTTGTCAAATCTGCCAGCCCAGGAAAAAGGGAAAGACACTTTTACACGAAAAGGCGGCGGAAATCAAACGGCGCTACAACGCGCCACTGGGGCGGCCCAAGAACAGGTACCGGCCTTCATTCACGTTCACATTCACAAAACTATAAGAGGGAAAATAACTGCTCCAACACACTCTGTGCAATCACCTCCTTTTGTTTTTGTTATTGTATTAATTCTAAGTTTAGGTTATCATCAGGTGGATGTTATGCTCTTTAGTTTTAATTGATTTTCATTACATAAAGTAAAAAAAGAAGACCGTAGGGAGTGAAACTATATAAATCTTTTATTGGTTATGCCAGGGGAAAAAAACTAATAAAACTCAGTGAATTTAATATGGCTTCAAAGCAAAGTATTATTGGGTTTGTTGGAGAATGTGCACAGGGTGGATTGATTTAACAGGACTTGATGTCCTTCTTGTCTGATTGAGTTTTTAATTCCGAACGATTCCTTGCTGCTTTGTTTTACCTTCTTAAATGATCTCAACGAGACCCCTGACTCTTCTCCCCCCCCCCCCC
>NC_051430.1:8734181-8749999 GCF_001649575.2 Kryptolebias marmoratus | reverse complement strand
CCCCCCCCCCCCCCTTTCACAGGCCGGGGCGGCCGTTCAAGAAGCTGGGCGGCCGCGGGCGGCGGAAGCGCTCCACCTCGGCCAACTCTTCCTCCAGCTCCTCGTGCGAGGGTTACCCCGGCGACGACCGGCTGCTTTTCTCCATGCGCGGAGACGACGACCAGTCGCAGAGCAGCCCGCACTTCAACAACAAGACCAAGGGCCTCATCGACGCCCTCACCAAGTTCTTCACGCCGTCGCCCGAAGGCCGCAAGGCGCGGCAGGAGGTGGTGGATTACTCGCAGCAGTGCCGCATTCGAAAGAAAGCCGGTCGCAAAGGGGAAGGAGACGACAGGGGCGGTGAGGATCAACCTGGGTTTTTTTTTTTTTTTTTTTTTTGTGCTTAACTAGTACAGGAAATTAGAAAACAAGTCAAATGAGTAGTTAAAATTAGAACCTGCGGAACAAAGTGATCTGGCCCACATAAAGACAATAATATATATTGTGTTGACTTGGGTAAAAACCATTATAACATTTTATACATCTCGTTTACTGCGTACAAGCTCTACTAGATTTCGAGGAGTTTACGTGGAAGCTGGTAAAAGCACCCTGTAGATGAGTAATTTGGTCATCTTGACATTGCAGAGAAACTCGTGAACATATTGCTGCTGTTTTAAAGTAAATTGTTGTGTAATTTGAGATCTAATTTAATTGAGTTCTGTTTTTCAAGGAGTTTCAACAGCAATGTGTAAAGAACATTTGCTTTAAGATCCACTCAGCAGCTTCATTTTGCAGCTGAAGTCGATCACTTCATCTCATGAATCACACTACGCGTTCGTCTTTAGCGAACAGGTTGCGTCAGGTCCTTGAGCGAGGTTACCGAACTCTGTTTCGAATTTTCACTGATGACTCAAACGTTTTTGTCTCCAAGACAATCAAGACGGCAGCGACTGGCGCGACGAAGAGGAGAAACTGCCCGGCCACGAGAACCTGACGGAAAAAGACATCGAGTTGTTCCGACACATCCAGGAGCTGGCACTACAGGTACGCCGACACAGCGGGTTTTAGAGGGAATAAACAGGAGCCAACGTTAGTGGGAGTGGAAGCCCACCTGCGAGTCTCTCACCGGGGGTAACTAAAGAGCTGGTTTGGTTCTCCACAGCCAGAGAGCCCACTCATTACGTCACATGAAACGTCTCTTCCCGTAAATGAAAAAAAGTCTGTTGTATTTAGAGTATCGCAGAGAGACAGAGAGAGAGAGACTTTATCTCCACAGATCACAGGGTTCGTGTCTTTATTCCTGCAAACAGACGCCCTAATATTAGCTGTCTGATTTATAAACACTGTTGTAGACATCGGCCGGGTTTGTGACCAAGCATTTCTGTTCGTGTTTGTAAATGCTGCTGTGAACTGGAGATCGAGCAGTAGAGCAGCATTTCATTTCCAGTGGTGATTAGAATGTGGTCAAAGAGCAGAGTCAACATCCGGCAGCTTATCACAGATGAAGTGTGAGATATATATATTATTTTGCAAGATGTGTGTACCTCTCTGAGTGGACAAGCTAGTGAGCTGGGAGACGAGAAGAGTTTTTTTTTTTTTTTTTTTTTTTTAAGCAATGAAGAGAATGCCATTTGGGATGGAACAGCTGGCAGATTGAGCATGAATATTAAAGTCGTCCATTACCATGGATGCAGTGCACACAGGCCAGTGTCAGATGTTGAAACTACGATTCACCGTAGATCAAAGGTTTGGTTTAAGCATTCAGTAGATGCAAATACCAAGCGCCATCGTAGGACAAAAGCTGCGCCGCGAGGCAATTACTCTGGATTGTTGTCATTAAAAATTTGCTTGAACTTTGCATTCTTCTCGTGATTGATAGCACGCTCCGCTAGATGATTGGACGGGCAGGGCCGGTTGGCGTAAACGTAGCCAGAAGTGTGCGGCTCCTCTCCCACGTCTCAGTTAGGCTGTAAAATTTAGTGTCCGTGTCCTGACAGGTCAGCCAGTAGTTAAAGAGAGAAAACATAAATCCACCACCTTAATGTTCGGGGGCTTATGTACCGCCGTAAACTGACAGTTTGCCAGCATCATGGGAGTCCCAATAAAAAAAAAAAAAAAACAGTCTTATATCTTAAATAAAACAGCCACGATGGTGCTGAAGTGTTTGTTGCTTGCAGAGCAAATATTGAGCAGTAAAAAAAAGAAAAAAAGTGATTATCTAGGATGAGTAGTGGTGGCATAAAGTATGTGGCTGTCAAAACCTGCAGGCAGAGATTGTAACACTGGTCTGTAAAGAGACTGTAGATGTTTGGCAGATGTTCTAAAGCTGCGAGGAAGAATCCAAAACCTGCCCGTGTGTTTCTGCACGTATGAACGTGTCACGCAGGAGGAAACGCTCGAGGTGTAATGTTTTCTTTGACCGATGAGCTGCCAGTTTCGGCAGCAGCAAACCTGGACTTGACCTTACATGTTCCTCCCTCCCCCTTTTTCTTTCCCGCCTTTTGTTGTCACCCCAACAGAAAGTCGGCGTGACGGGTCCTCCAGACCCTCAGATGCGCTGTCCGTCGGTCATTGAGTTCGGCAAGTTCGAAATCCAGACTTGGTATTCGTCTCCCTACCCGCAGGAGTACAGCAGGTAAGCAAGCGCGATAAAGAGTCGTAAAACATCGTGTTCTTGGCTCACGGGCCTGCTCGTAGGTCAGTTTTTGGCATGACATCAGGCAGAGGCCAGGTAGACGTCTTTGTTTCACTGTGCCAAAATGTGTCAGGTGAAATGACCTGCCTGCTCTGGGAATCAACGAGTTCCACATCTTACAGGCAACTTTAAACCCTTTCCTACACCCCCCCCCCCCCTTTCATTGTTCTCCCGTTCTCCTCCTTCTCCAGACTACCCAAGCTTTACTTGTGCGAGTTCTGCCTGCGCTACATGAAGAGTCGCAGCATCCTCTACCAGCACATGAAGAAGTGCAACTGGTTCCACCCTCCAGCCAATGAGATTTACAGGAAGGATGACGTCTCTGTCTTTGAGGTAAGGCGGTTTCAGAGAGACAGAAAGAGAGAACGACTGAATGATGGCAGAGAACACCGGAACAGTTAGAGACATGGTTCTGCTCAACCCCCTGGCCATAGCACTGCTACATCCACATTCCCACAACAGTAATGATCACTACAGCCCCTTTTCTCGCAGCTTTAGTAAAACTCATTGATGCTGTTCAAAACAGTAGAGGGGAAAATGAGACCAAGCGCAACAATATATTAACTCAACTTTAAGATACCCTCTGAAGTGGTGTTATATTGTCAGAAGAATGAAAAGACGAATAATTTACTGTTAGGTTTTCCTTCTAGGTCCTGTAGGACAGATCTGTCCTCACTTTAACAACCTTTTCCTTTTACCTGCTTGCCCTTCTCCTCTACTCGCCATCTATCAACGTCTTGAGACATAATAAAGCTCGTTGCCTTCAACTTCCACTCCATTGAATCTAAATTTACTCAGTTAACAGCTTAAACGTAGTATTCCTCTGCCTCTAACTAGCAGTTAAAATGTACCGATTGCACTTTTTTTTTTTTTTTTGGTTATCCTAACAGGTTGATGGAAATGTGAGCACAATCTACTGTCAGAACCTGTGCCTGTTGGCCAAGCTGTTTCTGGACCACAAGACCCTCTACTATGATGTGGAGCCCTTCCTTTTCTACGTCCTGACCCAGAACGACAGCAAAGGTTGCCACCTCGTTGGCTACTTCTCCAAGGTAGAAGAGTTCCAGCCCATCCTGCTCCCAGCTCCCTTTTCAATCAGAAATTTGAATTTCTTACTTAAAAAAAAAAACTATATATCTAGCTAAAACATTTTTGGGTTCAGATTAAATCCAAATGTGTCTGCTCATGTTAAACTCTTTTATTTATTTTTTTATTTTTCAGGAGAAGCACTGCCAACAGAAATACAACGTATCATGCATCATGATTCTTCCACAATACCAGCGCAAGGGCTACGGACGCTTTCTCATCGACTTCAGTAAGGACTCCGATTATAAACGAGACCCAGTGATAACACTAATAACTAATACCTAAGACAATGATCATTTTTTTGTAATATTTGTTCATTAATTTTTTTTTCCTCTCAAGGCTACTTGCTGTCAAAGCGGGAGGGACAGCCTGGATCTCCGGAGAAGCCTCTTTCGGACCTAGGTCGGCTGTCCTACATGGCCTACTGGCGCAGCGTGGTGCTGGAGTGTCTCCACGAGTTCCGCGACCGACAGATCACCATACGGCAGCTCAGCAAACTGACGGGGATCTGCCCGCAGGACATCACCACCACCCTGCACAGCCTCAACATGCTGGAGCAGCGAGGGGAAAGGTCAGAGACCAGACCAAAATGACTCTCGTTGTTCATACAGTGAGGGGGAAGGAATTCTTTGAACCCTGGCTGATTTTCTAACATTGCTTAGTTGCAAAGAAATAGACTAAATGATCCAATTTTTACAGTAGTTTAATTTAAAGGAAAGCAACAGAATATTAACCAAATTGCCGAAAGAGTAAAAAAAAAAAGGCAACTGGACTTCTTTTATTCTTCGTGGTCATGCAGTTTAAAGCTTTGCAGCCCTGCACATTCCAGTTCAAACTCTCGGATGACAAGCTAAACATTTTTAACCAACAAGAAAACATTTCCAGGTCCCATATTTTAATCTTACGATCAACTAAAAACCATGGGTAAAACGGATTGCAGTAAAGTTATACATTTATTTGTAAATCATTGAGTGAAATTACCACCAACTACCATAAATATAAGAGGTCAGCCGAGGTACAAAATCAGCAGAGGCTCAAATAATCATTTCCCCCCCACTTTATGTACATAGCCTTTAAGTGGCTGGAAGCTCCTCCTAGATTGCACGTTGATACAAGCACATTATGATAATTTGCAGCAACCTGTACTTGTTTCATTATGTGTTCTTCAGCATCAGTAAGCTGTGTAGTTTCCTGCAGAGTAGTGAAGAACAGGATGAGATCAGGATGCCAAACAACGCTGTCATTAAAGACTTACAGAGTTCATTATTACTTTATCAAAGTTTGACACGACTGACTTATAAAAAGGTTTTGTGCCACTTTGTTGTGAGCAGCAACAAGTCATACCAGCTCACACTGACACATACAACACAACTGCCATATCCGTCCAGTTTTTGCTCGGTAGGAGTCGTAACTGTCTCGTTGGGTTTTTGTTTCAGACTTGTGTTGGTGCGAAGGGACAAGGCGGTGAGTAGCCACATGGCTCGTCTAAAGGCCCGGCCACGGCAGCTGGAGGTCGATCCCGAGTGTCTCCGCTGGACTCCGGTAATCGTTACAAACAATGTGGTCTCTGACTCGGACAAAGACGACGACGACGACGAGGAAGAAGCAGAGGAAGACCTTCGCAAGGAGGTACATATATTCCATTTGAGGAATTTACTAATTGATTTCCAAGTTGCTATATGGTCTGTTTGATGATTTGTTTATTTATTTTTCTTTTACACTATGTGAATAGGTCAAACCAAGCCAGAAAGTCCCACCAGCACCGTGGCAAATGCAGCAGAGCGCAGAAGATGAGGAAACAAAGGGCTTCCTGGGGTTTCCCATTAGCCAAAGCTCTCCGAGTTCCCCTTCCGTCCGCTGTCCTCCTGTCCCGGAACTACCACGGCCCCCGCCCCCGACAAACGGAGAGCGTAGGCCACGGGGGCGACCACCAAAAAACTGGCCTTGGGGCAAAATAAAGAACAGCGCCCGGGTCGGACGGCCACCCAAGATCGACTCGGTGGAAGACGAGGACGACGAAGATGAGGAGACAACGCTGGGGGGAAGAACACTGGCATCTTCCAGCGGCCCACCCTCCCTTTTCTCCCTGGACAGACAAGCCGACTCTGCAACTTTTCGCTCACTGGACATGGCCAGGCACCCCTCAATAACCCCCACGACTCGAAGAGGGAGACCCCCGAGGAAAAAGAGGGGTCCGAAGCCTCGACTTATAGAAGTTTCTGCGGAGGAGCTGACGCAGCTTTCAGTCATGTCCAGGTTGACCGACGCTCCACTGGTCAGCGAAAGTAGTGAAGAGGAGGAGGACGACGACGATGATGAAGAGGGTAGGGCGTGCTCCCCACCTATCCTTACAAAGCCAGCAATAGGGCACAAATACAAGGTGAGAAACCTTAAGACTGAAATGGTTATCGTCATAACGTGGCAACGTTTGAAAGGCATATCTAATTTAATAACCGTGTTTCTCCCTAGAAGCCCCTGAAGAGGCCTCGTTTTCGCCCACGCAGC
Organism: Kryptolebias marmoratus; assembly: GCF_001649575.2. Taxonomy (NCBI): domain Eukaryota; kingdom Metazoa; phylum Chordata; class Actinopteri; order Cyprinodontiformes; family Rivulidae; genus Kryptolebias; species Kryptolebias marmoratus. The sequence continues at coordinate 8,743,734 of NC_051430.1, read as the reverse complement.
CACCCGCAAAGCAGCGTGGTGACAGAGACCATTTCTGAAACCACCGAGGTGTTGGACGAGCCCTTTTTAGACTCGGACTCGGAGAGACCAATGCCCAGACTAGTAGAGGAGACGTCCCTGGGCCACCCGCTGCGCCGCTATCCCCCCGCAAGGTCCGCCCTGAGGTTGTCTGAACCAGCACCCAAAAGGCTCTGCCACTCCAACCTCACCGATTCAGAGGAAGACGGTAAGCAACGCAAGGTTTTCACGCAAGCTGTATCTGTTTTAGATCTGTCGTGCGCATGCTGGTACAAGATTAGCTTACGGCGTCCTGTTTTTTTTTTTTCCCCCTCGTCTTCTCAGAGCTGACGCCCGTGTTGAAGCCTGCGGCTGCTCTGACGGCGACTCCTTCAGACATACCGACGACCAACCCCGAAGTCCCAGTCAAGAAGAAGAAAGGCTGGCCGAAGGGGAAAAGCCGCAAACCTCTGCACTGGAAGCAACGTGAAACTGGAAAGTCTTGTGGTGGGCCCAACCAGGAAGCAACTGGAGACAACCAGGTGCAAAGCGGGGACCCCCAACCCCCCAAGATCAAGATGAAGCCCGGCCGCAAGCCCCGGAGCTGGTACCTACAGAGGGAGGAGGCAGAGAGGCAAGAGAAGGAAAGACAACTTGGCAATGTTCCTCAGTTGCTCCAGACTGATGACCACACCACCAAGCGTCTCTGCGGAACCAGCAAGCTGAAAGACTCAGATGAAGACGATGAAGATTTCTGCAAACCTGTCGAACAGAAGTTGCCCAAAAGGCGAGGGAGGCCTCCAAAGAACCGCCCAATCCACCAGTCTCCTCAGCCTGCCCCCAAACCCCCTCCTGCCTCCGAGCCTGATGAAGAGGAAGAAGACGACGAGGAAGAGGACACTGAAAGAGGCTGGGTGGAGGACAAACCCAGCCGCCCACCATCTCGTCCTTTGCTGTCTCCCTCTTCCTCCTCCTCAGCATCAGGGCCTCGGGCCCCGCAGTCGCGGCCTCAAGATGCAGACATGGCTGACAGGGAAGAGGAGGAGGAGGATGAAGAGAGAGAGGAAGAGGAAAGTGGCAGCGTGGGGAACGGAGGGGGTGGTCTCAACAGACGATCTGCAGCTGCACCAGGATCTGGAAGCAGGCGCAGTGAAGACCACGATGCCGACGACGAAGGTGACGGGCACTTAGAAGACAAAAGCAACAGCAACAAGACTCAAAAAAGACAAGAGTCTGACGATGAAGAGGAAGACGAAGACGAGGACGAAGAGGAGCCCACCTCACAAGCCAACTCTCCTCCCGTCAAAGAAGAACCCCAAGGTGGAGAGGCTTTTTTAGACATGGAGAACAGCGTGGCCAGGGATTACATCAGCAAGCGAGAGGAGGAAGACGAGGAGGAGGAGGCTGAGGAAGAGGCACCTCAAGAACCCAAGTGTCAGCCTCCGGGCGCTGACCCTCAGCAGGAGGAGAGGCGGCGCAGAGAGCAGGAGGAGTCGGCTGCAGCAGCTGCAGCGGTGGAAACTGTCACGGCCATGTCTGTTCCTTCTGAAACCATGCAGCTGCAGTCTCTGCACCCGGACGACAAGGACGTCACACTGCTGATGGAGCCCCAGCACCCACACTCCCACCCCCATCAGCACTCTGACTTCAAGGAGGAGCTCGGCCACCATCACCCACACCACCCACATCAGCACTCCAACGAGCTGGACCTGGAGACCATGCAGGCAGTCCAGTCCCTGACGCAGGGGGAAGCCCAGGACGAAGAGACCGAACCGCAGCCGCACCACGGGGCTTACCAGGACTGCGAGGAGACCTTAGCCGCCTGCCGCACCCTGCAGAGCTACAGCCACGCAGGAGAGACCGAAGAGGAGGCGCTGGCTTTAGTGGAGGAGTGCGGTGCCTCACAACACAGCAGCCCCCTCCCCAATCCCCCTGTGCCACCCCTGCCCAATCAGTCTGTGCGATCAGCTAACAGTCCCGGGTTGCCCTCAGGCATCGTGGACACGACACCCGCCGGGCAGCGAGGAGGAACGCCCGGTCCCACTGGATCAGCGGGCAGCAATGGCAGCACTGGCAGCGGTTACACTCAGATCACACCAGAGCACCCAAGTTCTCTGTCCGCCCCCTCCCAGCAGAATATGGAGACGTCTCCGATGATGGACGTGCCGTCCGTGTCGGACCACTCGCAGCAGGTTGTGGACAGTGGCTTCAGTGACCTCGGCAGCATCGAAAGCACTACAGAGAACTACGACAACCCCAGCAGCTATGACTCCACCATGGGAGGTGGAGGTAACGGGACAGGAAATGGGGGTAACGGAGGGGGCATATCAGCCGCTGTGGTAGCAGGAGTGTCCACAGCTTCATCATCATCCTCTTCGTCCACTTCAGCCACCCCGTCCTCCTCCTCCTCACAGTCCAACAGCTGCTCCTTCGTGCAGGCTCCCAGCCTCACGTCTTCCACAGGAAACGGAGGAACCCAGCTAGCAATGGGCAGCTGTAGCCTCATTCAGCAAACAGGACCAGGGCCCAACAGTGGACCAGGCGCCAGCAATGTGGGCAGTGCCGTGCCCCAGCCCCCACCACCCCCACCACCTTCCAACACACCCAGCTGTGGCATTAAGTCCCCTCAGAGCTGCGGCGTTATCGAGCGGCCTCCCAGCACCAACCAGCAGCAGCAGCAGCCTCAGGCCCAGAAAAAGGTTCCCCAGCAACCTCCTCAGCAGCAGCAGCAGCAGCAACAAGCCCCCAACTCTCAGCCCCCACCCTCCGCCCCACCACCGCCACAGCAGCAGGCTCTGTCACAGTGCAGCATGGGCAACGGCTTTGCCTCCACACCTATGATCATGGAGATCCCAGAGAGCGGAGGCGGAGGAGGGGGCCGCACCCTCTATGAGCGTATGGGGCAAGACTTTGGCACGGGGAGCTACCCCCAGTCTACTGCAACGTTCAGCTTGGCCAAACTCCAGCAGCTTACCAACACTATCATGGACCCTCATGCCATGCCCTACTCCCACTCCGCCTCTGTCACGTCCTACGCCACCAGTGTGTCTCTGTCCAACCCCGGGCTGGCCCCCTCACCCCACACTCCTCTTCCTCAGGGCCAGCCCACGATGACCTCGCCTCCCAACCTCGGCTCCGGCTCTATGAACCTGGGCTCGCTGCAGCTGCAGTGCAACATGCCGACAACCAACATCAGCCTGGGGCCCTCGCACACGCAGAGGCTGCAGGGCCAGATGGCGACGGTCAAGGGCCACATTTCCATCCGATCCAAAGCTACCCAGCAGCTGGCCCCGGCCCCGCACCAGCAGCAGCTGTACGGCCGCAGCTCGGGGGCGGTGGCCATGCAGGGCACGCCGCGCACCTTAGCGGTGCAGCGCGGCATGATGCCCAACCTCATGCCCACGCCGGCACCCTACAACTCCATGAACATGCCTCTGAACGCCATGTCAGCCGGCTACCGCATGCCCCAAACCATGATGAACAGCGGCTACCACAGCAACCCTGCGTACATGAACCAGCCAGCTCAGTACCCCATGCAGATGCAGATGGGCATGATGGGAGGGCAGGGTTACCCTCAACAGCCTATGCAGCCCAATCACCACGGCAACATGATGTACACTGGCCCCTCCCATCACAGCTATGCCGGAGTCCCAAAACAGTCACCTTACATGAGCAGATGAGCAACAAAGAACTGACGTTAGAGACGTGGGGCTAGAGTTACTGTACATGTCCATTACCCCTCCTACCCTGTCCAGTGCCTCGGCAGGCACCAGGGGGGGGGCGTAGGGGATCGGAGACAGAGCATGATTGGGTTTCCTGTTTTTTCTGTGTTGTTGTTACGTCCTGATCTTATCCGGGCTTGCTTCTCCCTTGCCCTCCAACTGGCCAATGCTCGGGGAGCAGTTTTGGGCTTCGGACGAGCACACAGACCTCGATGCTGCATCGGCCTTCAAACATGGCTCCCCGCCCCGCCGCCACAGGAGTCTCCTCTTTATGACGAGGCAGAGGAGCGAAGAGGAGGACAAGAATGACCAAGGAAACGACACAGAAAGACAGTTCAGGAATACCTTGCTCTTTTTCAGACTGCAGATAAAAAAAATAAATAAAAACAGTGGTTAACTGAATATATCCAACCATGCACACAATCTTTTAATTAATATAGGAAGCCTTACATTGGAAAAAAAACAAAAAGAGAGACGATAAATGTTGTAGGCGGACTGTTTTTGTTAAACATAACGTTGAGTCTTATTTTCGTTGTTGTTGTTTTTGTTAAATATTTTTATTATTATTTTTTTTTTTTTTCTTTGGAATACTCGTGTGCAGTCCGACCTCTTGTATGCTTCGGTCTTTATATGTGTGGCATTCTGAAAATGGCGACGCGCCCTCCCGCTCGCACCCCACCCGAGCATCTCCGAGGTGCCCGCTTGGTTCAGGGCGGCTTTTTCCACGTTCCAGGAAGGGCCTCGGAGCGCAGTGGCGCTCTCCGTCTTCCCAGATCGACGAGTGTTGTACCAAAAAAACCACAGCGAAGACGCAGAAGAAGCTAGCGTGTTACTATTATATATCCATAAATGAAATGAGTAGCATTATTTTCTAGTTTTGCCGCCACTTTTGGAACATTTAGATGTAAATATTCTGGTACTTCCCAATACTCAGCACACACAGGCACTCGCATATAAACACACACTGAGTAGCTATTGCCGATCGGTGGCTACCTCAGGAAAGTCCAACATTCAGCTCTTTTTGTCCACACTCCACTGACAGACTGTGTACAGCGTCAGTCTTTTTTAGCAGCTTAGAGAATGCAGAGGGGACAGTCGAATGTTAATTTGACCGCTCCAAGTCGGTTTCTGTTTCTTTTTTTTTTGTTTGTTTGTTTGTTTTTTTTTAGCTGGCCTTGCCTCCTCGAGCGTTAGCGGTCCAAACAGTTCGAGGGGCCTGCTTTTGTTTGACTGATGTGTTTTGGTAATACTGTAATTCTATTTGTTTTGTTTGTTTTCTGCAATAGTCTGCACTCCCATTGGCTAGACACATGGCAGCGTACGGTCAGCCTTTCCGAAAGGTGCGCCTCATGCCCGATCTAGTGCACGGTTCGGCCCTCGGTCGCGAGAAGAAGCAGGGTCTGAGGGCGGACAGGCGCGCCAGGTCCCGTTGGTGTTTTTTTTTACCCGGCAGGCTCATACACAGTTGTGACCTTGTTGCTCCGTGTACCAGTATTCAAAGTTTAAAAAAAAAAAAAAAAAAAAGGAGTTTTCTTAGACGTGACATGCATCCTTTCTTCACGTGTATCGTTCTGTTCGTTGTTTTTTTTTCTTCTGGATTTTAACAGACTGGGCAGCTTTCTTTTATGACACAAGCTGACTCGTTTTTTTTTTTTTTTTTTTTTTTTTGTCTTTAGAAAAGCCGTTGTAGAGAAAAAATTTTTTTTTTCCTTTTTTCTATAATACAAAAAGTAATTCTGACATTGATATTGGTACTGTCATTTTTCTTTTTCTTTCTGTTTCAGGAAACGACAAGAAAAACAACAAAAAAGAAAACATTTTTTAGGTCGCCTCTTGGGTAATAATTACTAAGAAATTCAAAATGTAAAAAAATTACCACTCACTTTTAGTGACTTTAAGATGCCTTTAACCTCTCCATTCCATCTTCATCTCTAGAGTTTTTCTATCTTTGTGTAGTATATTAATGCTATTTTAAACAAAAAGGACTACAAATATCTAAAGGTCACTTGGCATTCTTTTTTCTTTCTGTTTTTTTACTTGTGTGTGTATAGGATGACTTCCTTACATTTAAGAGGCATGTAAAAACGAGCTCAGTATATTTGTCTGTTTATATTGCTTCCCCTTTTTGTATCCTTTGTAATTGTACATGTTGCGTTGTATGCTAAGAGAGAGCGCGCAAAACTAAAAGAGACGAGGTGACGGCTGAGCTCACAATGAAGCTCGAGGCGCGCTCGGCCACCTCAGCTCTCTACTCTGGCCCTGTATGTATTTCCATTTATTCATTTGTTTATTTTTTTTTGTTTTTGTTTTTCTTTCTTAGCAAAAACTCTGTACATTTTAACATAAAATGAAAATAAATTATGTTGAGCCAATCCTGTTTCCTTCCATTTGAACCAGCTGTCAGCTTGGACCACACTTGTTTGGATCAGGTTTGAACATATTTCGCCTAAATATAGAGCGCTTTTTATTTTTCGCGTATGCCCGATTATGTCTTCGCGATACAGGAACCTCAAAAGTTGGTTTTGCGGGATTTTTCCTATGATTCCAGCTGCACGTCGACCGGATCTATAAAAGACAGGGAAAATAATGACAAAACAAACAATAGAGTCAAGGACATGACTCAAATATATTGACCTTCATGTTAAAACCATATTACTGTTGTTTAGGTTATAGCCTAACCCAGTTTTTACAAATCTAGTCCTTGGTTAGACTTTTCCAGGTGGGGGAAAAAAAAGGAAATGTTGAAAACTGCTGACACAAAAGAAAAAAACACGCATTGAAAGAATCGACAATAAAGCACATAATACAAATAAAGACAGGAGAAGAACATGTAAGAGAGTGAGACTTCTAATTAAGAGATAACTGTAGTTTTGAAACCACAGTGACACTCATTATTTACCTGTTCAGTAACTCGGTCTGTTGTGGTCTTTGCGATGACAAACCCAGTGACGCAAGGGGGCCAAAATTAAAAATTTGTTCCTAGCCAAGGGCTATTCACGATCAATATTTATTAAAAATTACATAAATTAACTTTGGTTTTAGATGTATTATGTCAAATCATTCATATAGAAATATCAATGACCTTTTCTCAGTTTCAGATTATACAGAATTCATAGCAAACATACTTTAATGAACACAGACAAATAGATCAAACTTCAAAAAGAACATCGTTAGCAGTCATTTCTTACGCCTCACTCAGCTTTTAAATGAATTTTTTTAACTTTTAAACAGATTTTTTTTTTTTAAAAGCCATCAACAAAAACCTGATCATACAGAAATTACAACTATATATTGTTGGCTTCTAAGTCACTTTCAAGAGAAAACTTCACTAATTAGGCTCAGTTTTTTTAAGCAACATAAGAATCAGAGACTCGATCTGTCCCAGACTAGAGGGCTGGATCTAATGAAATCTAAACGTTATCTTGGGGGCCGGTTGAAATGTCACAGAGGGCCGGATCTGGCCCGCGGGCCTTGAGTTTGACACGTGTGGTCCAAAGCATTCGCTTGTTTCCCTCCACACACATGATTTTGAGTGACGTCCCATTCTTAATCCACAGTGTTTAATATGATGTTGGCCCACTCTTTGCAGCTATAAGAGCTTCATCTCCTCTGGGAAGGTTTTCCACAGGTTTAGGAGAGTTTATGGGAGTTTCTGACCATTCTTCCACAAGCTCATCTGTGAGGTCAGACACTGATGTTGGACAAGAAGGCCTGGCTCACAGTCTCTGCGCTAATTCATCCCAAAGGTGTTTTATCGGGATGAGGTCAGGACTCTGTACGGGCCAGTCAAGTTCTTCCTCACCGAACTCACTCGTCCGTGTCTTTATGGACCGTGCTTTGTGCCCTGGTGAGCTGTCATGTTGGAACAGGAAGGGGCCATCACCCAAACTTCTCACAAAGTGGGGAGCATGAAATTGTCCAAAATGTCTCAGTATGCTGAAGCATTAGGAGTTCCTTTCACTGGAACTAAGCGGCCGAGCCCAACTCCTGAAAAGACCACACCATAATCCTCCCTCCACCAAACTTTATACTTGGCACAATGCAGTCAGACAAATACCGTTCTCCTCGCAACCACCAAACCCATACTTCTCCATCGGATTTCCAGACAGAAAAGTGTGATTTGTCCCTCCAGAGGACATGTCTCCACTGCTCTAGAGTCCAGTGGCGATGTTTTTTACTCCACTGCATCTGACACTTTGCACTTGGTGATGGAAGGTTTGGATGCAGCTGATCGGCCATGGAAACCATGAAGCTGTCTGCTCACTATACTGGTGTAGGTTCTCAGTCATCCAGGACATGGTTAATCTAAAAAAAAGCTTAGAAAACAAAGACAACAGGACTTCTATTCTGTAGCTGAAGACGTTTTGCTTCTCATCCAAAGAGCTTTCTCAATCAATTTTCGCAATTTAGACAGCTCCTCGGATGAGAAGCGAAACGTCTTCAGTGACAGAATAGAAGTCCTGTTGTTTTTGTTTTTTAACCTTTGTTGGATTACTCTCTACACTGTTCCTAAACTAATCTGAAGGTCACACGAAGTTTGGAGGTCTGTAGCTGTTGACTCTGCAGAACATCGATGACCTCCGTGCACTTTGACCCTCAGCATCCACTGTGCCCACTCTGATTTTATGTGGCCCACCACAGGAAACGGCCCGGTAAAACAGTGATCGGTCTGTAGTTGCCCACTTGGTCAGAATCAGCAGACCTCAAAATTGGAAACATGGGTTCCTTTTAAAAGATTTTAAAGTTGAGAAAGTTCTGCTTGGATGATGTGAAGCGTTTTAGAAAACCACTCCTGCCCACTTTTACCTAACAGCCTTGTTGGGAGAAACAGTCAGTGTTCGAAACTTTTATATCGAGCTAAGTGACAATCGTTTGCATGAGAAAAGTTTAGATTCTGTCAGTCGTTTTTGCCCTGAAGACCCTCTGAGAGGTTTGTTTAGGCATGATCCAAATATTAAATCTTTATCATGACTTAACCAGGCTGATTAAAGACTGCTGAACTTTGACTTGAGCACTAATGACTGATTTTGAGCTAATATTGTCAAGATGACGTCTACTAATATAATGAAAGTGCTGTGGCCAGTTGTAACCACTAGATGTCCTTCTTGGATGGATGCTACCAAACCTTTACCCAAATCCAGGCCTCCACAAATTCACGATTCATGGAAAATGTCTGAACTCAGAAAAGAGTTTGATTTATCAGACTAATGTAAAAGCCCAGCATCTAATCCACCCTCTGATTACAAAATTTATTAAGTGCTGTGCTTGACTAAAAATCGAGATACTTGAACATTATTTTCAAACATAGACTATATAGAAAACAAGTATTCAGTCATACCAGTGAATTGGTGAAGTCATGGGTTTCATTCAGGATTATGGTTATCCAAAACATCTCTGGCAATCTTTATGCTTCAGCACACCAAGACATTATGGAGAATATTATTATACTTTATTATTATTACACTTTAATGTGATATCTAAAGTCTGAAGCACAGAGAAAAAAGATATACTCCTATGATCTGAAAATAAGAGAAAGTTTACTCTGTGGGAGTTTATAGTTCTAATTAGCCACTGCTACACAGAGCACAAGTAGATCAGAAGGGTTTTTGTATTTAAACCGTTTGTGTTTCTAAATAAAAAGTTGTCTGATAGATTTTATCAAGTGGACCTAAGAGGAAGATACAAATGCAGAATCCATCCATCCATCCATCCATCCATCCATCCATCCATCCATCCATTGTCTTCCGCTTATCCGGGGTCGGGTCGCGGGGGCAGCAGCCTAAGCAGGGAGACCCAGACTTCCCTCTCCCCAGCCACTTGGGCCAGCTCCTCCG
>NC_051430.1:8707284-8731191 GCF_001649575.2 Kryptolebias marmoratus | reverse complement strand
GGGGCCCCGGTGACCCGCGTCCGGGCGAGGGAACACTGTGTCCAATATTTATGTTCATCATAAGGGGTCTTTGGGCTGCACTTCGTCTGGCCCCTCACCTAGGACCTGTCTGCCTTGGGTGACCCTACTAGGGGCATGAAGCCCCTGACAGCATAGCTCAAATGCAGAATGATTGCATAAAACAAAAAAATGGGGGGGCACAACGGTGCAGCGGTTAGAGCTGTCTCCTCCCAGCAAGAAGGTTGCAGGATCTCTTCCTGACCTGGGGTCTTTCTGGGTGGAGTTTACATGTTCTCCCTGTGCTCATGTGGGTTTCCTCCCACAGACCAAAAACATGCATGTTAGGTTTATTGGTAACTCTAAAACTGTCCCTAGGTGTGGGAGAGAGTGTGAATGGTTGTTTGTCTCGTTTGTCTCTATGTGTCCCTGTGATGGACCTGAGATCTGTCTAGGATGGCCCTGCCTCTCGCACAGTGACTGCTGAAAATATACACCAGCTCTCTGTGACCCAGAAAGGAGAAGCGGGTAAAAGAAAATGGATGGATGCATAAAACCGCAAACTGAACCCTTGTGGCTCAGGATTACGCAGACTAAGGTCATTTAGGAAAAGCAGTAGTTCTGTTTTGACTTCCAGGCACGTGGACTTGCACTGAAAATAAGTAAAAGTTGGTGAGTGAAAAACCTCCATTCATTGAAAACATTAATCATGTTTGGGCTTCCTGGGCTACTGCCCTGGTAAGGCCTTTGGAAAGTCCAGCCTTGAACATGACTGTGTTCCAGTGCACAAACCAAGGACTGTAAGGTTCTGAGGGGCAATTAGGTAGCTGAAAGTATAACATAGAACATAAATAACAACAAAACAAACACACGCCCTGCGATGGACTTGCGACCTGTCCAGGGTGTCCCCTGCCTCTCGCACAGTGACTGCTGGGGATAGGCACCAGAACCCTGCGACCCAAAAATGGAGAAGTGGGTAAAGAAAATGGATGGATGGATACTAAACACACAACAGTTACATATTAGCATTTAAAAGGCTGATAACTTATGGAATATAAGATTTCTGACCAGTTTTGTTAAGAACTCCAGAAGTTATAAAGATGTGGTTTGATGACCCCATTGAGCACCTTTGGGATGAGCTGGAATAAAGATCAATGCCTGGACCCGTAAATGGTCTACATAAGGAATGGGCTCAGATTCCCCAATTTTTTATTTATTTTGTTGTTGTTGAAAGCCTCCCAAGAAGAATGGAAGGTGTTACGATTCCAAAAGTGGGACCATCTCCATACAGTCCCTGCCAGTGTGATGGTCAGATAGGTGCCAAATAGTTTTTTGTCCAGGTAGAGTAGCTTTGCTTGAATAAGGGAGATCTCTGAAGTGTCCTCACATTATCAAAGTTTAAATAAAGTCATACATCACAGTTCAACTCAAACCAGTCCTTAAGTCAGGATGAGTGTTTAGAGAAGGTAGTGCTTCCCTAAGCGGCTCCATCCACTGTACACGTGTCTTTGTCTCTAAGTTTTTATTTATTTAAATCTATTTTTTCAAAGGTCCCATTCTTTCTCACAAAAATATGTGCACTTACTTAATAAAAATCCACATTAATAAACAGAACAAATACACATATATCTGCTTGGTTCTGTTTTATTATTTGTATTTACAAGAAGCCATCAGAATATTCTGTGATCTCAGGTTAGTTTGCTTCAATAAACATTCTCTTGACAAAAAAAAAAAAAAAATAATAATAATAATAATAATATTGAGGACTTTTTCTCCAGTGTGTGTCTTACTTTGTGTTATTATGTTCTGCAGTTTGTTCACAACATTGTCAGAGTTGGTCTCAAGGTTGGTTTTTTTTGCTTATTACTGTGGACATTTACGATCATGCCAGCTAAACAAACTGCCAGCAACCAAAACTGAGCTCTAATATTTGTTCTGAGCACTAAAAAACTTAACATAATGCTACGTTTTGCTTGTATCAACTGAAACATCCAGTAATGGAAGCTTATCACAAGGATTATTACCTTTTGTTGTTTTTACATTTTCACACTACGCATCACTCTCTAGGTGTTTTGTGAATAAGTTCAGCATAAATTAAATATCAATATTGTCTGTATGGACTTTTGAAATCCTACTTTTTTGTTTAGAACAATAAAAATGCATGCAATTGATAACATTTATTATAAAGGCACGCTTGTCTGTAACATTTTTAACAAGATTTTTAAATTTTAATTTTACTCTTTGTTCCTGTTATTGAAGTTAAATACTTTTTTTTGCATAACAAACTTAAAGAGTGAAGTGAAAAGTGTGCTGCAGACGAGCTCCCTCCTGTAGAACAAGTCCTGTTTGTTTGAATGGAGAGGAACGCCACAAGATGAAATCTGATACTGGAAACAAAATGTCAGACCAGGAACCTCTCCAAACCAATCAGCAGCCAGCTTTAAAGCTGTATACAGTCGCTTTCCTGCCGTGAACCAATCATAGCTAAGCATGACCTACGACTCGACAAAGTAGGCGGGATTTTCTACTATCTCTAACCTCCGATTGGCTATTGGAAAATCCTGTCTCGCTTCAGGATCTGGTGCTCTGGCTAACGGGAAGCAGCGACTGGCTGCTTATTCGTGTATTTGAAAAAAAAAGGCGAGACGAGGGTGTCAGAAATTTTACTTCGGTAAGTCACTTGTAATATATCAGTGGCTTTGGGGATAAACTGTATTTGTAGCGAGAGCTCCACCGTAGTTTGAACGCATTTTCCTCCCGGTTGCCGGGTGACGGAGCTTCCCTCTGTCACGAGACCTAGGCAGGAGGATGAAGAGGAGGAACAGACGCTGTGATGTGTGGAGATGAAGGCCTCCGTTAGCTACGCGTTTCAGATAGTTATGCTGTTACTAGCTTGAGCCTGTTTTTATTGCAACGCGAAGCGGGTCTACCTGCTGTTACCTAAGTGCTCCTGAACTCGATATCTTTTGCCGCATGTTTAATGAATAATTCGGTGTCGTATTCCCAGCGAACAGGAGCGTGTCATGTGAGAAGGGGAGGAGGGGTTTTCTTCTTATTTTGTCTCTAAAAAGACTAAATAACCTCTCACTATGGGACAAGTGTAAGCGACAATCAGGTGCGCTACCAAGGGGTGGAAAGTGGGGGAAATGCCCCACATTCAGAGTCTTATATGTATCATTTGTTTGTTAGCAAAATATGTTGTGAACCACTGGGCAGATGTTAGTGAAACTCTCAGGAAGTAATACATGTACATCTACAACTGATTAACCTGTGGAGACAGCTATTGATCAAAATGGCCACTATAGCTAATCAATCTTAGCAGCTGAGAGTCGACCCTGTCTTACAATCAGATCTCATTTGGCCTTTTTTTTTTAACTTTAGGATGAGAGGTGTCGTTCCTTTAAGGCAGCGGTCTCCAACCTTTTTAGCTCCACGGCCCGGTTCATTATCAGACAGTATTTTCACGGACCGGCCTTTAAAGGTGTGGCGGATAAAGACAACAAAATAAAATGATACGACCGGCATGAAAATGTTTTTTTAAAAAAAAACAAACATAATAAACATAAATCCAACATGTCCTCGCAGCTTTGTTAGTTGCGTCCTGTTATTGTGTTATCAACATGAATAACAGCCTCTCTTCCCCCTAATGTTCTCTGGTCAATATGGCGATGTTTAAACACGCCCTTTAAAATTTACACCACAAATATAAAGTGTACAAAGAATACAACTCACTATAATGCTGAATCAGTGAAGCCCTGTACCTGTTTCTCAGTAACAAGACGGTCCCATCTAGGGCTTTCAGAGAAGTTTGTTTTTTACTCATTTTGTTAGCTTGTGGGTTTGTTTTTAGCGGTAACGTATCACGTGACCTAGATAAGCATTTTGACACGCATCAACAGGGAGTCATAGACGGATGTAGTGGAGAGAATCCGGTCAGTTTTCAAAATAAATGTCGTTCAGAGTCCGAAAATTAAAAAAAACGGAAATACTGTAAGTTAATTATTCTTTCTGTGTGGCCCGGTACCAAATGACCCACGGACTGGTACGGGCCCGCGGCCCGGGGATTGGGGACCTCCGATTTAAGGAATACTAGCTTCAACTAGGAGTAAGAATTTAGGGAGGAGAGTACAAACTTCACCAGGCTCAGTACTCAAAACGCCCACAAAAAACAAAGTTGGCCTATTTGAGACGGTGATTCCCTCACCCCCATGTGCAGTATTTTCTAAATATCTTGTTTAAGATGTAACAAAACTCCTGAAGTTGTGTTATGACTTTGGGTTTGTTTGCTACCCCAAGATTATCAGTGTCCCTCTTTGATAGCTTTCCGAAGGTGCCCTTGATGTTGTTCTCTGACCTGTCTCCCCCCACCCCCCACCATCTGCCTTCAGTCAGGATGATCCACAGCCTGTTCTTGATCAATGCCTCCGGGGACATTTTCCTGGAGAAGCACTGGAAAAGTGTGGTCAGCCGCTCCGTGTGCGACTACTTCTTCGAGGCCCAGGAGCGCGCCACCGAGCCAGAGAACGTGCCGCCCGTGATCTCCACGCCGCACCACTACCTCATCAGCGTGCTCAGGCACCGCATCTACTTCGTGGCCGTCATCCAGAGCGAGGTGCCGCCGCTCTTTGTCATCGAGTTTCTGCACAGAGTCGTCGACACGTTCCAGGTCGGTCTTTAACTTCTTTTAAAAATTCTGCTTTTACTTTGGCTTACCACACTCACATCTGTATCCTGTGGTTTTTTTTTTTGTTGTTTTTTTTTTTTGTTCCAGGACTATTTTGGAGTGTGCACAGAGGCGGCCATCAAAGATAACGTGGTGGTGGTCTATGAGCTCCTGGAGGAGATGCTGGACAATGGGTTTCCACTGGCCACAGAGTCCAACATCCTCAAAGAGCTTATTAAGCCTCCCACCATTCTCCGTACAATGGTCAACACCATCACAGGTCATACCCATTACCTAACCCCAGTCAGCAGTGATGGAGCCCAGCTCAGTCTGAGCCGGGCGCCCATAGAGACGAGACAAGCTTTAGGAATGTTATGTCGAATAATCCTACCAAATTCCTTTCATGGTGGACCAACAATAATTGGTCCGTGTCCATCAGTAGGTCTCATTCTCCTTGTATTCACTACAGCTTGAACAGTGACGAAGAGAAGCTGTGCAGCTCATAGCAGTTCTGCTTTATTCATAACAATACTTAGAGATTCTTTTTCCTGGGGTTGCAGTAGCTTGGTGGTCAGTGCTGTAATCCTGAGGCTGCAGGTCGGAGCCCAGGCTGCGGCGGGAAGGGCATCCGGAGTAAAACATTAGCCAAATCAGTCGTAAAAAACAAGAACTTAAAGAAACCTTTCCCTTTTTTTCTCTTTAACCTGTCGTTCTCCATAACAAACCAAGTCTATAAGCAGAAGGCAAAACAATTTGACAAAAAAATAATAGCACTAGCCTTTAGTTTAGCATCATTTTGCAGCCACACAGTCACACATTCTTTGTTATGATGACTTATTAGGGCAACTGGGATGAAAAATAAAATGAGGAGAAAGTGAGAGATTTTTAAATTTATTTTTGCTTTGTGCGTTTCAGAGTTTTGATATTAAAGTTAAAGTGTCGAGATTAAAGTCAAAATACGGCCAGAGAAAAGTCACAATGTTGAGTGGAAAAAAATGGCACTGGGCTCCTGGACCCGGCTGTATTTGTTTTATTCTTTTAAAGAATTTTTCTGTCTGGGAGTTGTGAGTGCACTTTTACTGTGTTAACTACAAAATAACATGCAGTCAGGAGGAGCGCTGCTCATCTGGCTTCGGTCCTTCACAATAAGAGTCTGAAACACATACACTCAGTGTTAACCTCAAAAAAAAATAAATCTCTAAACATCTTCAGTAAAACTGATACTTCAGCCAAGACCACCAGGGAATTAGGGAGTATTTTGAAGTCAACACTCAGTGTATGTGTTTGAAACGCTTTTGAGAAAGATTGAAACGAGTTCTGTGACAGAACGGAGCGGTTCAAATAAAATACTGCATGGTATTTTGTAGCTAACCCAATAACCTTCAGATTTAACATTAATAAAGGCGGGTTAAGGAGCAGCTATTTTCCTGGCAATAATATTTTGACTTTTATCTCAACCTTGGGACGGTATCGTCAAAACTGGGCAACAACAAAAAAAAATCTTTTTTTTTCTCCCTCCGAGTGGCCCTAACACACCGTTGCGCTGTGTAGATGTCCTCCCACGCCTACCGTTTCGTTTACCGTCGGTACACGTCTGTTCCAGGCAGCACCAACGTGGGCGAGCAGCTCCCCACCGGGCAGCTCTCGGTGGTGCCATGGCGACGCACCGGGGTCAAATACACCAACAACGAGGCCTATTTCGACGTGGTGGAGGAGATCGATGCCATCATCGATAAATCGGGTATGAATGAGCCCGCCGGCGAAACCGTCCGGCTTGCTCGCGCCGTTCGGTTCCCCCCTTGCGTTGAGGATCACCTACTCCGTTTGTTTCAACAGGCTCCACCATCACAGCGGAGATCCAGGGGGTTATCGACGCCTGCGTCAAGCTGACAGGCATGCCGGACCTCACGCTCTCATTTATGGTGGGTTTTGTTCCCGTGTTTTCGTTGTAACGCGTTACTCCTTTTTTTTTTTCAGTGGAGCTCTGTTATTAGACTTACAAAGAACACTTGTAAAGGAGTTCTTTCCTTGTAGTTTAAATAGAAAGACGGTCAGATGGCTCTTTTATCCACTCTCTCCCAGAATCCTCGCCTGCTGGATGATGTCAGTTTTCACCCGTGTGTTCGGTTCAAGCGGTGGGAGGCTGAGCGGATACTGTCCTTCATCCCACCAGATGGAAACTTCCGGTTGCTCTCCTACCACGTCAGCTCTCAGAAGTCAGTGTTTATCTGCAGGACAAGTACCTTTTTGTTTTTTGTTTGTTTTTGAATGATACTGTATTTACACGTGTTCTGTCAGTAAGAAAATGACAAATTCCTAAACTTAACAAAAAAGTCGACTCCTCCTTCAACCTTCTCCCTGTGCAGCCTGGTGGCCATCCCCGTGTACGTCAAGCACAACATTACCTTCCGGGAGGGAAGCTCCCAGGGCCGCTTCGACTTGACTCTGGGCCCCAAACAGACCATGGGCAAAGCAGTGGAGTCGGTTCTAGTCAGCAGCCAGCTGCCGCGGGGCGTCCTCAACGCCAACCTCAACCCCTCCCAGGGAACGTACACCTTCGACCCCGTCACAAAGGTACGCAGAAATCACCTGAGCACACGTTTGTGTACGACGCCGTAATATCGAAGGCTATGGAATGTTTTGCTGTCCTAAATGGCTATGTAATCAAACTTAATTTGCACTTTTTTTGTCATGGTTATGTTTACTTCATAATGATATCTTGGTGGTTTTTTGGGGGGTTTTGCTAGCTGTTGACATGGGACGTCGGCAAGATCAACCCACAGAAGCTTCCGAGCCTGAAGGGCACCATGAACCTGCAGGCTGGAGCCTCTAAACCGGATGAGAACCCCACCATTAATATCCAGTTCAAGATCCAACAGATGGCCATCTCCGGTAGATTCTCACACACAATCAGAAGATTTATATCTGCTCTCTTGTAGTGATGTGTGTTTTTTTTTTTTTAAATCCCTTCATTCCCTTCTTTGTTACATTCGTAGAGCATTAGCATTGCTGTCGTAGTGCGTCAGAGATATAGTTTAGTTGAAACTAGTGTATGTTTGGAGGTGCAGAAAACCGAACTCCACCTCCATAATGATGCAGTTTTCAGCACCCAGCCTGGTCAGCTGACAACCACCTGATGGTTTGACCCAGACGCCCACTAGGTGGCGCCAAACGCTGCTGATGCTCCTACAGAACTTTATAACACAGATACAGAAGATGTTACAGCTGTACAAACCAACTGTTCAGACTGCATGTACAAATTTAAAAGTACTTTTATGACCAATACAGTGACGTGGCTCCCATAATTCTTGTTTTTGAATGTCTTAAGCTGTCGTAGCCAAATATATTCCAACTACTGCAAGATAAACGAAACCTTTAGCCTCCTATACAAGACACAAATGTATTTATTAAAAGTAAAGTGTTGGATAAACAAATCTCATAGGAGAATTGTTTTTAAACCATCACCATTATTCATTTGTTTTCACCGAGCACTTCTTATTTTAGGCCATTTTGTTTAATGTACCAGGCAAACAACGAGGTGCTAATCAGCGAGCAGGTGCTGAAACCTCATGTGGACGTCTCTGACGTGGTGAGTTTGTCAGCATCATTGCTGTGTTTTATTTATTTATTTTTTTTTTTTGCTCCCCCCCCACCCCTCCGCAGGGCTGAAGGTGAATCGGTTGGATATGTACGGAGAAAAGTACAAACCTTTCAAAGGCATCAAGTACATGACCAAGGCTGGCAAGTTCCAGGTGCGGACATAAAGACTGCTGCTCGTTCTGCTGGACCGGACTCCGTCACCAGACTTTGTCGGATGTTTCCACAGGGGGAGGGGTGGGGGGAAGAGGGCGAGTTTCTATATTCCCTGTGTTTATGCATCTACCTGAGGTTTACCCACACAAGTTGGGGGCTCCTTGTAGCAGTTATAAGGGGCGTATTCCACGCTGAAATCCAACTTCTACTGTCAGCTGGTCAGAACTTGTTAAAGAACAAGCTCCCAGCATAATCATGTGCTTTTTTTCCCCCTTTTTTTTTGTTAAAGTCGTTACTTTATTTTTTATCCTCCATATTTGTTCAGCCCTTCCGTCTGTTCTGTTTGCACTTCTGTTGATTACTTGACGATGGT
This sequence comes from Kryptolebias marmoratus, assembly GCF_001649575.2. Lineage (NCBI taxonomy): Eukaryota > Metazoa > Chordata > Actinopteri > Cyprinodontiformes > Rivulidae > Kryptolebias > Kryptolebias marmoratus. Next base: position 8,722,405 of record NC_051430.1, on the reverse strand, counting down.
GTTTTTTTTTGTTGTTTTTTTTGCCTGCAGCACTGGAGTCCATAAGCTGATTTTTATGAAAACGACACTGAAACCATCCTCAGTTTATGCACTTTGACATCTGCTGGTACTAACGTTTCCCCACCGTTCGAATGAGAAGACTTGACACTATGCGGAGCATTTATTCCCACTAAGGCTTCCAAGAGAAGCCCAAATCCGTGTTTACCTGTTTTGTATTATTTATGATCCCAAAAAAGGTCCATTTGTCATGTCTTCATGCTGTCCAGAACCTCTTGTGAAGCTCGTTTATGACACGGTGGAGAATGAAACTACGTAATGAGACAAGTACCTCCAAAGAGATGTTTGCATTTTTGTGTTTACAGCATTTTGTTTGGGTTTGTTACACAGCCTCCAAAGGAGAAAAATAAAAATTGAATGTGTTATAACCGAATGGTCCAACTATTTAATAAATGTTTAGAATATTTAGCTTCTTATTGTTATCAGCTCTGCCCAGTTTTAGGCATTTGTACTGTTACACTTTGAGAAATGTAAAAATGTGCCTGTTGACATCTAATTTGTTAGTACCTAATATAAAGGTATATATTTAATAAAACAAAATTGTAAATATCAGAGGAGGATTCAGAGCAGAGAGGGAATTTTAAAAGTAGATATGGATTTGGGGAGCGTTAACAAAAAATTTTAATTCTTTTGATCTCGTGCTGCGGATTATCGCCCTTATTGGATCCAGACATAAACGAGTCCATTTCCCATGAACAGTTATTGAGGTAGTGACTAAAATATAAGTGAGTATGTGTAGATAAACACAAAGTGTCCCATGGTGAGGAACAAACCAGGTAAAGCCCCAAACTTACAGAAGAAAGAAGTCCCTGGTCTGAGTCTGAGGTGACCACACACATAAAGACAACAACCAGGAAAAAGTTTGGAGCATTAGAAGTACTGAGGGGTTGAATTTCAACACTTCGGCACGGCAGTGGAAGCATCATGTTTGCTGCTGCCAGTGGAAGAAGAGCGCAGCATTAGTCACCGTAACAGTTAAATGTTGCTCAAACCTGTGGTTGTACCCACCTACGCTTGTGTCGTTTCTTAACTAATCTCATGCTTTCGTCTGGGACCCCCCCCCCCGCCATGTTTCTGAAACCAACATAAAAAGTACTTAATCTGTTTTTTTACTTTTTAACCATACAGAAGAATATATTATTGATTATATGTAAATACACAGATGAATGGCTGATTGTCAGTAGTGAGGCACAGACCTTTATAGTTATAATCTTTTTATTTTTTCTAATCTTACCCACACAGAGTCTGGGGAATACTTTCTGAGTTTTAGCTCCTGATGTGGCTCCTGCCCTCTGTCAGCCAGGGGCCGCCACCCCCTCATTTCTGACCCCCTCCTTAAAGTTAATGACGTCAGAGTAGCTTTTCTTTTATTGTTTTATCAATCAATCAATCAATCCTCTTTATTAGACACAATTATGGTCCATAAACATACACAAACAATAAAAATTGAAGTAAAAATAAAAATAAGAAATAATAAAAATAAAATAAAAACTTCTACAACTCATCTATATCCATTAATTATATATATTAGATCATCTGAGGGTGAGTTCATCATTTCACCTCTAAAAAGGGGGGGTGTTGGCAGTTTGGTTTGGGCCCTCAGCTTCCCGCGGTGTGACGTCACCCCCGTGCTCCGGGCGGCGGGACTCCACTCCATAATTTCCTCATGACTTCAACCCCTTTAAAGGATTCTCACTCTCTGTGGCTCTCACCCTCGACCAGACAGCAGCCCCCCGAGGCAGGGCTTATGTCATACGGGCTCCAACTTTATCCTGACTAACTTGTCTTAGTTTTTTTTTTTTTTTTTTTTTTTTTTTTTTTTTAAACAGACTTATCAAAATAAATAAATAAATAAATATAATTTTTTTTTTGTTATTGACATTTTGGCTGCAGACCCACGTCTTCATTGTGCACGTGAGGAAACTCACGTGAGGAGGAACATCCCGGCATTCAATGGTAGGTTGGACGTCTTTGGTGCCTGTTATGTAACACCGCCGTACTAATGGTGAAACTGAAAGGCTCAATTAACTGCTAATTATCGGTCCACTGAGCATGCGCGGTACGCATGGCATCATTTAAGGCTTCTTCTGAAACATACAGGGGAAAAACCTTTTGTTAAACTTCTGCTCCCTCGACGCCCAAGTTGCATTAATGTCGCTGTCAGCGTGACGTGACGTCTCCAGTGGTCAGAATGGTAATGTGTATTGTCGGGGTGAAGTGCTGTTTTTTTGTCACCTGAAAACTAACGAGGCGCGTGCCCCGACTCGCGCCGCTCGGAGCATGCTTTTTGTGTCTATCTGACTGCTTTGATCAGTGAGCCCCCCCGCAGGGCTCCCCTGTCAGAGAGCACGTGGACTTACAGTAACAACAACAGTAGCGCAGGGACAGCTCATTGTTGACATAAAGGAGGTGGAGTTGGCGCGCGCAGCTCTAATTTGAGGTGTGGAGAGGCGCGCCGGTGAGACCACGTGCTTTAGATTTACAGCTTGGTAAATAGCCCCGGCCGTTGACTCAGCCTTTATCTCGCCTCAAACTGGTAATATGTTGGCTTAGATAACCTAAACACCCCTGCAACGCTCTCATTAGCTATAAACTGCCATTCTAATCTGAGTGTCTTTAGCTACAAGGACGTGCCAAACTGTTTTGTTTAGATCAAGTTGCCATTATAGTCACACTAAATAGCCTAGGCCTATATTCGTACGTTTTCTTCTTGTTAAATTGTGTAGTCATAGCTCATAGTAATGTTGATTTCTATTTGAAGTCAAGAAATGTGTCAAAACAACCAGCGTGAAAGCAAAAACTGAGGTGGCCGAGCACACAGCCAGCAGTCGGCGAACGGTGTCAGGCAAGGAACCCCGTCAAAGATGGAAGTAGTGATAGTGAAGTCTCCATGATCACATTCCAAACAAAACTGCTATCATTCACTTAGAGGGATAGTCCAGCCATCTTTGAAACGACATTCTGACTATAATTATCAAAAATTAGTAATAGCTGTGTAGCGCAGAGAACTGTCTAGGCTAGTGGCTAGCCAAAGGAAAAAAACACTGCATTAGCTGATATTAAACCTTTGCATGTTTGCGCGACAGCTTAGTTTGTTGGCGCTTTCGTAACCGAACGTCCGTGCCACTACACGAGTGTACGTGCGTTTGTCGTAGCTGCTGAACGCGTCAGTCAGTCTGATCGGTGCGTCTAGTCAGTTTGAAAGTTGACTGAACTCCTAGCCTGGGTACCGATACATTCTGCAGCCTCGGCACCAGTTGGCATTAACACGATCATCTACGTACGCGCACATCCGCACAGCGACAAACTAAATAAACTGTGTCATTGATAAGTTGGAGGTTTAATATTAGCTAATGTAGCGATCTTTCAGTGCTGTTATTTATTTTAGCTACTTAGATGTATCATAATCCAAAAAGAAGAGTTACAAATAACATGGTGACCATAAATCCTTTAACCTGCTAACCACCACTGTCCACTGAGACAAATGCTTTTTTTTGGACCCTCAGCGCATAAGAAAAGTGTTTTTCAGATATACGTATCTGCTTTGAAAACAGCGGGAACAAATGAATTATGATTTATTTATGGTGCTTACAAGATTTGTAGGTTTTCTGGTGCCAAAATATGATATTGATACCGTGATTCCAAACCAAAACATCGTACTGTCTTTAAAGGATAAATCATTGTTCGCATTAGCAGAGGGAAAGAAAGTGTTTGACCCCCTCCTTGTAGAAACAAAAAACAAAAACAAACCAACAAGGTCTAGTAGATGGAGATATAAACATGTAAAGGCTAACATGACAAACACATGGAGTGATCTGGCATTGGGATTTCAAACTCCCCCTTAAAGTGGACCATATGGATGATCTATTTGTACTCGTGAACAGCAAATTACAGAGTCCCAAGCTGAAACTAGTCAACTGAAATTCTCTCCAAAGTCCAAAGATTTCTGACTCTGAAAGTTGGAGATTCCTGACCAAACCCGACCTCAAAATCCTTGCGCATGAAAAATGGTGAAAACCCCAGTAACAAAGTGTTAATCTTCATGTCTCTTGAGTTTCGTCACTAATGCAATGGGCTCTTTGCACATCATCTTCTGTGTTCGGGGATATGCGGCTGGGTCACTATTGAAAATAGCATTTTACACAAGGTGTTTGCAGGGCTGGATCAAGCTGACGATTAACGATGTCCACCACATTTGTAAGTCATCATCCAAAGCACCGACAAGTAAACTAGGGAAAGGTTTTAAGATGTATGCATCATCTTACACCCACAAACAAGAAGGTGACTCTTACTTTGCTTAAACTTTGTGGCTAACATTAGCTTTAGGTTATGCTAGTAGGCATTTTTTCCCGACATTGTTCGTATAAAAATATGCTAATTAGTTACATGAACATTCTCAGTCAATCAAGCAGACAATGTTTAACCTAATATTTTCTATTTGTGTTTAAGTACATATTACTTCAATGTGTGTTTGCTGTTGTTAGTGTCAATCAGAGACCAGGTAACAGGAGAGGTTTGGGCTGAATAGAGTAGTCATTCCATTGAAACGGTACAAGGACGGCTCCTGTATTTACCGTTCTTTTCCCTGCAGCGGTTTTAGGCTGAACGAGCCGATCTGGAGTGAAGTGCAGACTGCAAACTTTGCTGTGTGGCGTATACGTTGAACTTGTCGCGACGAATACTCACTAACCACCGTCTTCTTAATTCAGCATCGCTTGGAAATCCGTGGAAACTTAAAAAAAGACCATTGTATTTGGAAGATGCCGTGCACTTAGGGACACACTTGTGATATTGTTTAACTTGCTTTCTGAAACACAAGTTTATCTTTCCTAGCGGTCACAGCTCCTCAAAGTGGAAGCAAGTATGTTGCATTTCGCTCACGCAGATGTGACGTCAGCACCGTACAAGCAAAGAGCCCACACTGCTGCCTCTTTTAGGAAACATGTTGCTACAGTCTTTACGTAGACTGCATAAAAAAAACATCCTTCTTGGCTTGCATTGGGATGCTGGTTTCAGTTGGATTCCATTTACGTAAGAAGTAAGAACCTGGATCTGGGTTCAACGTCACACCAAACTTAGCTATGTTCCAGTTACAAGTTGGAAATGTTGTGCTCGGTTATCAGGATATCCAATACTGAAAATGTATGGGATATCCTGATAACGGAGCACAATATTTCCCACTGAACCCCGAAACGAGTAAATAAATGTTCTAGTTGGTGCACATTTAAGTTCTTTTCTTTAAAGTTTGATATTTACATTGTGGCACTGAAAGTGACAGGTCTTAAAATGGAGTCGTTTTTCCCCACCGTGGCCAGCAGCTTATGCATGCTCAGGATGTTGAATTCCATCAAAGTGAAGATTCAATGAAGTCTTCCTCGGAAATTAAATGATTCGGACTTGTTCCCTTTTGGTACAGCCCCCTGACGTTACTTTCGTTATTTAAATAAACCGAATTGAACTGAATGCTAACTTGTGTACTTTTCGCCTTAAGTTGTGGCTTTGCTCCACGGTTCTCAAACTGTGGCACGAGTACTGAAGTGGCACCTAGGATCTCTTCACATCTCAGAGGTAGCCAAAAAAGATAAGTGTTCGAAGCAAATTGGGATCTTGGCTTCAAATGTAAACTACTGAAAACATAAATGTGATGGAGAACCCCTGCGGAAACTAAAGTGGACAGTGGTTAACCAACGGGCTGTTGGCGACTAATGCAAGGCTCCTGATGTCTCTATAGGAGCTGGGAGGTTAAAAAGCGGCAAAACATCGAGGAAGTTTGATTTAAGTGATCTCAAATTTGTATTCAGCATCATGGAACAATTAGATCTTAAACTGGACCCTTCAGCCAGGTTAGGGTTAAAGTGTTTGAAAACCTCTTAGTTCAGCTAATTACCGTCAGCAAGATAACTTTTCCTTCTGAAGCAGTTGTGAGCAGATGCTAGCACAGGCTTTTAGTGGTTTTTCAGGCGTGCAGTTGTTGAAGTGTTTCCCCAATGCCAAAGGCCAAAGAGAACATCTGCTGAAAATGAATACACTTTTGTTTTCAAAATGCTCAGCAAACAAGCGACAATTATATTTTTTACTCAAGATCAAGACCCTTAGTCTCTGAATATTAAATCAACAACAAAAAATGATATTTTGTATGAATGAAAGTCAGTGTGTACTTATCAACTCAGAGAACCTGTGCTGTTCACTCAATTTGTCCTAACGGTTGAGATACAGGCTGTAGTTATAAAGGCTTTTGATGATAATGTTTCTAGAGAAACCTGACTAATGTTTAGACAACAATTCACACAGGAGGCGTGTCACACATTAACACACATTAAAAGTTTTCCAGTAGGTTTATATAAAAGCAAAGTTCACTTTACTCATGGTTGACTGAAGTGCCCAACCCCAAAACAAAAAGAGCGTTTCTTGGCATCAACTTATCCCCCCCCCCACCCCCCCTTCATTCAGAGAGCCACAAACCCCCTGTCTATGTGGGGGTCTGCCATTAAAACGCACCTTCTTCTCAAACTGTGCACGTAGGCCTGCGTGGCTACAAGCCAACTGGATGCACAGCACCGGCAGCTGTTTTTTTAATTTATTTTTTTCTCAAAACCAGACGATGTCCAGACAACAATCAGGAGTGTATGTGTGTGTGTATTTTAATGTTGGGTAAAGCCTCTAACATCATTTTTTGCAAGGTTTACCAAGTATATGGCATACAGACAGTAATCCTAAAGCACCTCGTGTTCTAAGACCTAATAGAAAAAATGGGTACAACTGCTTGTTTATGGTTAGTTGATGCAGTTTTGTCCTATCAGTCTTTCTCTTTGTGTCTCTGCACACTTCCAGACGGTACCCTGGCTGAGTAGACAAAGCCTCAAATCACCGAGCTCCAGCAGTGTGCCCCACAACATGGTAGGCTGCCAACCATTCTTCAGTGAGATTGGGAGATGGATTCCAAACTCAGAGTGACCACCAGGATCCTCCAGGGCCACCCGGGTGACTAAGAACAATATATAATATACATATATATTGTTTCCAGACCCAAGATGAACATTAAACTTCTTTTTTTTTTGGCAACATTCGACGCAGATAAGAAGACTGAGACTTTTTCCTTCAGTTGGTTGAAATATCTAGACTGGTTCAGCACGATTTTTTATCTGCATTATTGTCTTTAAGGACAGACATTGAGTGCAGCCAGATATTTGATAGATTCGGATGAGCCATAGTGGTGATTTTTAACTCTGCTTTTTAAACTTGACGGTGTTTATCCATATTTTTAAGTTCCTCTCATTTTCAGACATAATAGACATTAACACAGGGGAGTGACCATGCCTAAGCCAAGGGCAGGGTCAAGCCCACCGCCCGATGACATGAATGAGTTTTCCACAGACGTGACGAAGGCTAAGACCTTCTTCTTGGAAAGGAAATGCTTAACGAAGAGGTCTCCTCTGAGCAAATACATCGACTCCGAGCACCAGCAAGCAGGGCTGCCGCCTCTGATTGCGTTCAACGGGACGGCCGATGCCAGAGCTGACCCGCCGAAAAGGAAGAGGAGGAAATGCGGAGCCTGCTCTCCCTGTCGCCGCAAAGAGAACTGCGGGACTTGCGGCAACTGTCTGAACCGCAGGACGGGCAAACAGATCTGCAAGGAGCGCAAATGCAAAGAGCTGAAGAAGAAACAGAGCGAGCGGGAACTGAGCGAGGTATGGTGTCGTTCTACCTTTATCCGCACTAATCTGAATTCTAATTTAGTAAAACCATCCATCCATCCATCCATCCATCCATCCATCCATCCATTTTCTTTTACCCGCTTCTCCTTTCTGGGTCACGGGGAGCTGATGCCTATCTCCAGCAGTCACTGTGCGAGAGGCGGGGGACACCCTTGTCAGGTTGCAAGTCCATCACAGGGACACATCATAGAGACAAACAACCATTCACGCTCTCATTCACACCTAGGGACAAGTTTTAGAGTTACCAATGAACCGAACATTCCTTCTGTGGGAGGAAACTAGACTACCCCGGAGTAAACTCACTTGAGCACAGGGAGAAAACATGTAAACTCCAACCAGAAAGGCCCTAGGTCAGAAAGCGATCCTGCAAACCTTCTTGCTGGGAGGTGACAGCTCTAACCACTGCACCGCTGTGCCACACCAGCTCTGTCATTACTTAACATAAGATGGTCTTGGTCTGAAACTCTGGGATATGCATTCCTTCAAGGAATGTTAAGCCTGTATTTATAACCTTTCTTGTAGACAGTTGATTAATTAAAACAATACATGCTCACTGTGTTTGAGCTGAAGACTAAAACTGATCAGAGACTGTATTCCTCGCTATAGTAAATCCATTAAACACCATTAGAGACAGGACAGGCATCCTTTTCAGGGGCGACCATCCAAACAAATAAAGTTTAAGCTTCACACCTGCTGGTGTTAGAACTGGCGAGCCAGGACCCACTTCTTCTGCTCACACTGGCTTTTACAGGGATGGTTGGTTTTCCCTGCCATTTACTCAGAGTTTGCACCTGTGGAAATATTCTCACAACAGTCAAATGATCTGGCTCTAAAAACTGCTTCCCAAAATTGAAAACTTAAAACCTGCAAAAAGAGTAGCTTTTTTTTTTTTTTTTTCCCAGACCCATCTTCTGTCATTTATTAAGCCAGAGTAGATGGAAGAAGTTGTTCTGCCAACTCAAATACAGAAAAAATACACAATAACGCAATGCTGTGTGCTTCTCAAACACGGATAAATCTTATTAAATGCTTTAAATCTCAATTGTAGCTGCATATACTTTTGTAAAATTGACTATTTTCTGTTGCCCTTTGAGAAGTAAAAAGAAAAATAAGGGACTGTGTTGTGTAGAAGCGTGCGCGCACTGGGTTTGTACATAGATAGCGATGTCTAACCTTCCTGATTATTATGTAATTGTTTTTTCCTTAAGACAAACCAGAGATGTAGTTTTACTCTGCGAAGTGTGTTTGCCTGGTTGAGATGGTGAGGGCTACCAAACAGCAGCAGTAGAGAATTCCTGCCGTTGCCTGCGCTTTGTCCTTTGACCTCTGTGGCTTCAAATGAGGGTGGGGGTTAACCCTAGGCCATTTTGTGTTTGTGCGTGTGCGTAAAGAAAGGGAGAGAGTGCAGCTTCTTTAAGTGTTTCTCCTGTGCGTTAAGGGAAGTGTGCATTTTGTGCCCGTGTGGGTTTGAACGCGCAGCAGCATCTTAAACGGTGGGGGGAAGGGCCGTAAAAGTCAAGGAGGAGGCCAGAGCCATGGGGCCGGTGGTCAGCAGGAAAAACAAGAATAGACTACAGAAGCATGTCCGAGGAGCGAACACTTACCGGCCCCGTGCGGGTTCATAAACAGCAAACAGGCACATGGTTCTCATTCTTGTTCCAAACATTCCGCCCTCCCCTCCCCCAGTTAAAAAGACCAAGTTTTTATGATGAAAAAACACTGAAATCAAGCTTAGTCATTTTGAACCTTTTTCCACCTTCACCGAGCCATACATCCTGTACAATACAGCCACAAATTTGTTGTGGTGAAAATAGTAAAACAGACGTATGTAACAGACTGGTTGCATAAGTGTGCACACCCTTAAACTAATGTTTTGTTGATTTAATTACAGCCTTCAGTCTTAGGCAGGAGTCTATCAGCTAGCCACACCTTGACTTGGTAATATTTGCTCACTGTTCCTTCCTAAAGTGCTCCAAGTGTGCCAGATTGTGAGGACATGTTTCTATCAATTTTAGGTCTAGACTGTAGCTAGGACTTTCTGTGTTGCCATTCTTTTGTTGATTTGAAAGTGTTAGGGGTTATTGCTATATATCCATCCATCCATCTATTTTCTTTTACCCGCCTCTCCTTTCTGGGTCGCGGGGAGCTGGTGTCTATCTCCAGCTATTACTGTGCGAGAGGCAGGGGACGCCCTGTACAGGTGACAAGTCCATCACAGGGACACACAGAGACAAATGAGACCAGGCCAGGAGGCAAACCTGCGACATTCTTGCTGGGAGGAAACAGCTCTAACCACTTCACTGTTGTGCCGCCCCATAATTGTCATACGAAAAAGATAAAATTCCTCCTCATCCTCAGCTTTCTAGCAGACACCTGAAGATCCTAAGCCAAAATAAATAGGTATTCCATCCTCCATGACTAAAACTCCAGTTCCAACTGAGGAAAAGCAGCCCCACAGCATGATGCTGCCAGCTACATGTTTCACTGTAGATATGGTGTTCCTCAGGTGATCCACACTCTGTTCCTGCACCAAACACCTGTGAGAATTGTGGCTGAAAAGTTCAACTTGTGGTTTATCATACCGTAACACATTTTCCCACATGCTTTTGGAATATGTATTTTTTAATTATTTAGCTGGTCCTGGAAGCTTCTCTACCTCCTAAGAACAGACATATGGAGCTTTTTCTCATATGTAGAACATAACTAGAACTTGTCAGAAACTCCTGCAGCTCCTTCAGGTCTCTCTGCAGCCTTACTGACCAGTTTCTGTCTGGTCTTTTCATCAATTTTAGAAGAATATCCAGTTCTTGGTAATGTCACTTGTTCCATATTTTCTCCACTTCTTAATGATTGTTTTCTCTGTGATCTAGCACTGTGTAAAGCACTTTGAGTCGCCTTGTGCTGAAAAGTGCTATATAAATAAATGTACCTACCTACCTACCTACCTATTGGATATCTAACGCTGGGGAGAAATGATAACCTTGGCCTGATTCCTTTGGACAATGCAATCCTTTGGATTCTTTGTGAGCTCTCTGTGAACCATGGATTTTTACTGTTGGATGCAACTAAGTAAATGTCAGGGATATCCTACCAGGAGAGCTGAACTGTGTTTCAGGTCGATCAGAGTCACTTTAATTAATAGCAGATGTGTTCCCAAGAAGAACAGTGGCAGTAATTACAACAAGCGGTGCTTCAGCATTAATGTGCCTCTTTTACACGGGCTCTAATTCAGAAGTCCAGCTCTACTCCGCTCTATTCGGCTCGGCTCGATAAAGAATGCATCGCGTCTACACCGGCCAGTTTAGTCGGTAGCAGAAGAACGCCTCCTCGTGTTGCAGGGGGGTGGGGCCGCGGCGCGATGGGGGGTGCGCTACCGAAACTTAGCGCAAGTTGTGTAAACAACGATAGCGCTATGGACAGCGCTGGCCCTGTGTTGTTGCTGTTTTTTAAACTTATGGGGATTCTCCTGAGACTTCAGAAAGAGAGGCGCGGTGGAAGAAATGCTCTGGTTGGACAGCTGTTATCCGCCGGAGATTTCAGGCTTTACAGCGCCTTCAGCTGGGGGACAGACGGCATAAACGTTGCAGGGTAAGCTAACGCTGTTGTTTATATTCCTACCGTTCGCTCTTTATGCTTGCATCTGGTCACACCCACGACCAATGAGTGAACAGGAGCTAAGCTTGCGCCGCCCACGAAGCAGGGCCGGCCCGGCTGGCCCTACTCCGAAGCAGGGACCAAAAAATCAGGGATCGGGTGCAAAAAAATACAGATTTAAACGCTCACAAAGCGAGCCGAGTAGAGTGGAGCCGGGACCTTTAGGGTCCGTGTTAAAGGGGCATTAGTTTAAGGGTGCAACCACCTTTTTGACATGTTTTTATTCTCATAATTTTCCTCGCAACCGTTTTTTAAAATTTCATTTGTATTGTACAGGATATGTTACACAGTAAAGGTGGAAAAAGTTTAACTCATTGTGAATGTGGTCATCAAACTACTCAGTGCTCTAGTGTTTGAGCCCCACAGCCTTGTTATTTCTAGAGTCTGGCCCCCATGCCTTCATTTTCAATATGAAGAAGCAGAACTTGCTATAAATTTGTTTTGACTGCTTTGTAACACACTTATCTCGCTATCGGTATGCTATATGCACGGCTAAACAAACAGTTCTACCACCCACTATGTCTACGAGATTAGGAAAGTCTGCAGCCAGTTTTATTCTGAAAAGGGAAAACTGAAGCTATGAGGTTTATTTATTACCAAACAGAAGGGTTTCTATCAGCAGTCTTCATGCCTGTCATGTCTTGTCTGTTATGTGGCTTACGGCATGTAAAAGGCACTGAAGAACATTGTAGCACAAAGATGTTTTATGTTTTACAATTATTCATTAAATCACTAAATTCACTAAATGGAGCAAGCTTGTGTTCCAACATTTGTAGATCTTGTAGTGCGAGCTGGAAAGGGACTAAACCTTTTGGCCTAACTGTGGGAAAAAAATCACAAACCCTTCAACACATCTCAAATAATCACACTCACTTGACATATTCCTTGTGTAATAATCACTTTATGCCTGAAAATGGCTTCATCTTTGTGTTATGTGTGGCTCTGTGAACATGTAAATTGGTGCCCTCCTACACCCCAATCACTTCCCTGCAGCTGCCCACCATTAAATCTGCTCAGACACTTGAAACCTGCTCTTTGCTACAGAATGGAAAGTTGTAATATCGGAGCAAAGCGTTACTACGTATCAGACTGATTCAGAGAGAGCAGAACTGATTGCGTACACTACCACTCAGTGCATCAGCGTCACTGTGTGTTTTATGTATGGAGCTATTTTTCAAAGCGTTACAGTAATGTGTGTAAAGGTTGCCTTTCTTTGCCTAAGTAAAAATAATAAAAACAAACAGTTGGGCGTTTGAGCGTTGTAGTCCTCTTTGCACTAAATGATAAACCTGCTACTGTCTACACAATGAAATGAAATACAGCTGGATCGCAGCAAATTTGGAAAACCACCTTTGGTTTTAAGGTAATCAGGATGCTGCTACACTGAATACTGAGATTCCTTCACTATTCGCCTGCTATGGCACGACTCTCTCAGGCCATGTCAAGATGAAGCTGGACAGTAAAAGAAAACATGCCAAGCTAGCACAACACTATTACCCTGGGCTTTGTGTCTTTTTCTGTCTCCTAGAAGCTTTTTTTGTTAAGGTTATGGAAGATTACAGAATTCTTGACTAGTAAGGGAGCTTTTCTTCTATACAAACAAAGCTTTTTCATGAATCTAAGCTACACACTGTCTATCTTGAATGTTGGAAGTCATAAGAATATTCTAACAGCCACACCAGGGGTATGGCTTTTCAAATGGATTGTTATTGACGGGTTTCTGCTTTGGCTCAGACTGATACATCTCAACTCTTTGATGGTTGGTGCTAGATTTGCACGCAGGCGGTGCACTATATAGGGGGCACGATTTGATTTTGCACAGATCTAATTTTCTAAATGTTAAAAAAAAAAAGATTACTACTCCTTTCCTATTACACTATTCCTTAGTGTTACTCCTAGCCCTACATAGACTCTGAAGTTTAAATCAAAGTCACAAATAGTAGGAGTTTAAATATTCCACTATGACTTAAGCCACCACTTTAAGAAGCCAATCACTAATTTGTTCCTGATTTCTTTTTAACTAGTAACTAGTTATCTGGCTTGCAACAGGCTTTCACGGACAAAACAGATTTTTTTTTGCTTGTTAATGAAGATAAACAATAGTACCAAACGTAATTGGCTCAAATCTTTATCTCGGCAATTCCCTGACCGTATTAAATTTTTCAGTTGCTTGTTGACTTGCGTTTTACTCACGTATGAATGATAACAATCAGCATTTAATGGTATGCCGTGTGTGGTTTTCTTTAAACAAGGCGCTGTGTATTATGGGTAAACGTCTCTTCGTTGGCCTCATCTGTCCAAAGAACCGGTACAGCTTTGCAAACAGAAGTCAAGCTGCCATGTTCTTTTGAAGGAGAAGCTTTCTCCGGGCATTCTGTCCCAACAAACAATATTTGTTCAGTCTCTTTTTTTTAATAATCCTCCCATGACCTTTAACCTTTAACCTGCTAACTGAGGCTTGTAGAGTCTGAGCTGGAGCTCTTGGTTTTTTTTTGGTCTTCTCTCTAAACATTGCATGGTCTGACCTTGGGGTGACTTTGTTGGGACATCCACTCCTGGAAAGATTGTTATCCACTCGTGACTAATATGTCTCACTGCAGAACGACAGACTCCAAGTTGTTCAGAAATGACCTTTAACCCTTCCTGGATTGATGAGCAGTTGCTTCTATAAGATCATTGCTGGTTACTTTCCTTCTTGGCGTTGTGTTAACACTCACCTGTATGCTCCAGAGCAAGAAACCAGCTAAACTCCTGCTTCTACAGTGGTGGTCACATCTGACGATGATCAGTTAATCAATACGTTTAATCAGCAGCACCTGGATGAGACTGAACCTCAGGAATTCTATGGAAGCAGCAAGAGTGGACGTAGTTTTTCACACAGAACTTTAGGATTTTGGCTTCAGTTTTGTTTAACAAACAGTGACAATGTGTGCTCTGTCGTGTGTCTTTGCACTCTTCAGGTAAAATTTTATTAATTTGAGAATTTGGTAAAGATCAGATCCTTTTAGTTTGATCCCGATACATAAAACCCTAGAATTGACAGAGGGTGTACTGTAGATTTTTACGCTTTCTGTTGTTCATAAGTAACATGATGGGTTGTGTGGAATCTCCTTTGTTTGAATGTGATAAGGCAGCAGCAGCCCAACTGTCTGAAATGAGAGGCAAGCCTTGGAGAGACTTTAGCCTAGTGTAGCCCTCAGTGTATTATTGTCATATTGAATTAACTTCTGAGCTACTTTGCCATCTGAAGTTATGAAATGCACAGCTCCGTGTCTCTAGTTTTGCCGATACATCTACGGTTGCATTCCATTCCTGAGTTACATGTAAAAAAAAAACTCGACCCCACTATAAAAAAGATGTTTTGCCAATTTTATCAGCATTTTATGATCTGTTTATTTATGTATTCATTGTACAAGACAAATATACAACTGAGACCAAGATTTTATGTAGCCTTACCTTCCTCTGTTACTCTGTATTCACAAACCAATTTTGGCCATGCTGATATATTGTTCACGTGATACTTTTAGTCAGCTGTGCTAAAGCTTCCCATACATATACAGGTGCTGGTCATAAAATTAGAATATCATGAAAAAGTAGATTGATTTCAGTAATTCCATTTAAAAAGTGAAACTTGTATATTATATTCATACATTACATACAAACTCATATATTTCAAATGTTTATTTCGTTTAATT
>NC_051430.1:8663735-8705969 GCF_001649575.2 Kryptolebias marmoratus | reverse complement strand
TTGTTGTCATTTGTAATCATCAAAATTAAACGAAATAAACATTTGAAATATATGAGTTTGTATGTAATGTATGAATATAATATACAAGTTTCACTTTTTAAATGGAATTACTGAAATCAATCTACTTTTTCATGATTTTCTAATTTTATGACCAGCACCTGTACATGCATGTGGTCTGCAGTTCTGCATCTCTTTTAATGAAGTGATGTAGAGGTGAAAAGGACAAATGTTCTTTTTTCTGGCTGACTGTCTGCTTTCTCTCATAGATTTCCTGAAAGAAAGATTGATTGAGGTGCATGCCTAGTTGGCACACCCTGTCTGTAATGTCACAAAGCTTAGGGCTAATTGTAGTCAGCTGCAGAGGGAGTTGGTAGACCTTGGTGAACAGGTACAGACTGACAGATCTACATCACACAGGTCTCATGGACTAGCAGTTGTAGAAAGGGGTGAACTGGTCCCGGGTACCTCCCACAACATGCAACTAAGTAAAAGAAGACCACACCACGTTAGCGCAACGCTACCACTATGGGTGTCTTTGTCTAGATTGTTTCCATGGACTTGTCACTGTCGTAGTTGTAGTATAGAATGAGGCTAGCATTGCTAGTCCTGCTTCAGATTCTTGACAGCTAAACCACACCGGTGTCTGCCATGAATACACGGCTAACACACTCCACCCAGGACACCAGTGTGCTGCTACCTTGGTGATAAGCCACCACAACTCCACTATGGAAGTTTTACAAGTGCTCAAAATCCACCACAACCTATTATGCTCAATCACTCACAATGAGGAGCGTACTGCATTCCTAATGTACATCTAAAGATCTTGCCAAGACCCTACAGAAACCATCCTTGTTCTGGCCTTTTTTTTGTTATTATTTACATTGTAGCAGGGTTGTCATCCACTGCGAAGGGGCCTAAACTGGAGCATGTAAAGAGAAAAATGGTAAATGATGGTGTCATTCAGATCATTCACATTAGTTTTTTTTTTCTTCTCACAAACACCCATCTCTCTGATCTGCCCAATGCATTAAAAATAAACTAGAATATCGTCAGTCTATCACGCTGGATGTATTGTTTCCTCTTTTTTTATTGCTAATCTTATCTTCTAAAATCTACCCGGAGCTACTTTTACTCTGCTTAAATGTTTGTACTGCGAACACGGTGTGAGCAGCACCGGGTCAAGTGCCACGGCTACCCCGGCCCTCCTGCTGCAAAGCGCGTCGAAGGCAAGCAGCCGCTCTCGCTGTCCAGCTCACCACAATCACGCCTCTGCTCACACATAAACACACACATCACACACACACACACACGTGGCCCGTCTGACGTCAGCGGAGGGGATTTCCCATGCCATACAAGAGCGTCAGACAGACACCGCAAATGCTGTGTCACTGCTTCGCCGTGCCGTGTCACACTCCAGCTCCCTCCCTCTTTTCGATTCTCTCACGGATTGCCCGTCTCTCCGCGATCCGCCGCGCCTTCGACCGGCCTGCCTGAACTTTTGCTGACTCTATCTTGTCGCCCTGCAGTCTCTGCCTCTTGCAGCAGCGACTCTCTCTTTCGTACATAAATGTTGCCCCTTGATGTTAGGGTTCGCCCCGCTTTGTGCCGTTGTATAAATATCTTCCATTTCACAACAGCTAATTGGTGACGCTTGTTATAAATGAGCTCGGGTGGAAAAAGAGAAACGCATCTCTGCCGCAGCGTCTGATTAGTGATGTAGACGAAACACTTTTTTTTTTCTTTTTTTTGATCCCCTCTGCACTTTTGTGGCTTTGTTTGACACCCCGCTAAGAACATGCGCCAATGTCTGATGGAAAGATGCAAGCCGGAGAGCTTAGAAAGTCAGAATGTAAACAGTCTGAACAAAGGCCTCCAAAGTACGCTTGGTATGCCATTCGCAGAAAGTCTGTAAAAATTAAACAAAGAAAAAAAAAAAAAAAACAAGAGGAAAAAATAGGTCACAGGCAACGTTTTGTTTAAAGTGAAAGGTTGACGCAGCTTTTCCACGTGTTTGCCGTGCGGCTTTGTGTACGTGAACACAATCACAGCTGATAAGTTGTGGGGACAGCTTCGCTCGTGCCGCTTCAGTGGCCACTTGTGGAAAAATGTCGGCGGTGATTTTGTGTCGCCTCTTTGCTCGCTTCTGAGTCAGCGTGGTGGGCTTTGCTGCGTAATTGTGCTTCTTTGCCTGTCAGAACCGGTGGAGGTGTCTCCTCGAGGGGTACTGTGCGACAGTGTGTGAATGAGCGCACATCTGTGTGTGTGTGTGTGTGTATGTGTTTGTGTGTGTGTGGAAGGCGTTGCTGTGCAGTCCAGTCCAGTTATTGCAGCCAGCCCTGACACAGATGGTGCTCAGCGATACCACATACCAGAGGCATTGTTTAGGGAAGGCGAGTTCGAGGAGATAATTGACAAGCATAGAGAGGACCCATCCCCCCCATAACACACACACACACACACACACACACATCCCACCTACCTTCACTTTGTCTCTTTATGTCAGCCTTTCTTTTAGGGCACTGCACACACACACACACACACACACACACACACACACACACGCTCATAGACCCTTTTTTTGTATTTCAGCCCCCTCTTTCTCTTATTTCGCTCGACACCCTCGCCTGCTCTCCTTCAGTTTCACCCAGCAGCAGAGCCCAGCCCGGCCTCTGATTGGTGGACAGGCCACCTTTGTGTGCTATCTCTAGTGTGACGTCTCTCAGGCGAGCGCCGTGCGCTTATGTGTGTGTGTGTGTGTACATTAGTTCATGAGTGTATATGTTTGAAGAGAGATATGGGGGGAGGGGGCGGTTGAGGGGACATCACATATGAGGGCGGAGAGGAAGAAAAAGGGACTGGAAGGAAGGAAGGAAGGAGCGATAGTGGTCACATAGAAAAAAAAAATCCTCTGTGTGTGAGTGTGTGTGAGGTAGAGTTATTGGCATATGAGCAAGAGGGAGGGAGGAGGGGGGGAAGCTCGAGAGAGAGCAAGCGCGACGGGAGAGAGAGAGAGAGAGAGAGAGAAAGAGAACGTGCGTACGAGGGCTCATGTAAAACCAGATTAAAAACACAAGATGGCTTCCTGAATGGGCCGCTGGAACACGGACGAGAGCGAGAAAGAGACCGAGAAGGAAGAGAGGGGAGACTCGGAGAGAGACGAAAGGGACAGAGGGGTGGGGGCGAGGACGAGACAGGGAGCCGGAGTCCTCTGATGGGGATTCGGCGAGCGGACTGAGGAGTACGAACCGAGGCAGCTCCGAGGCTTGGAGGGTAAATATTCCTCTCTCCAGACTATTTTAGGATTGATAGGTGGGTGGGGGCGTGGAGGTGGGGATTTGGGGGGGAGGGTGTGTGTTTGTGTGCGTGTGTGTGTGTGTGAGTAAAGGTTGGCAGGACTGGGGAGCAGCTCGAGACAAAACAGATCATTTAACACCGAGACAGCCGGGGCCATGAAAACAACGAGGACATGCTGTGTCAAAAAAAAAGATGCTCGCTATTATTGTTACTACTATTTTACTACAGTCAATCCCTTTAATTTTTTTTTTTTTTTATCTGTTCATCTGTCTCATCTTATGCTAACCTCCTTCACCGACACTTGTCCACACTTTGCCAAAATTCATCTGCAATAAAGCTGTCTTATACTGATTTGTGAAATGCATCTATCTGAAAGCTGCGCCGGCTCTGTACGGAGACATTACATAATTCTATAAGCGAAACTGAATCTCATTCGCTGTTCCAGCAGTGGAGGAAAAAAAAAAAAAAAATGCCGGCTCACTATTTGAGCACAAATCAAAGAAAAGAAATTTCCGAGCACGGCTGCTTCTTGAATGCCAGGAATGATAAAGGGGTGGCGTGTAGGATGGCGTACGTGTTGATAAGCTTCCACATAAAGGTGGCACATTTTCTTTGAACAGGCCCGTGTCGCATTGTTCTATTGATTGTTAATCTCTCTCTCTCTCCCCCCCTCCTCCCTCCCTCCCATCTCCCTTTGCCTCCTTCTCTTGCCCCCTTCCTCTTGTTCCGTTCAATGGCTGCGAAGGTGGAATACCTTGAAGGCAACAGTCAAGGCTGCTCAGGACATCCAGAAGTAGCAGCTGAGGTAAGAGAGGTCACTGGGTTTGTGTTTGTGTGTATTTCTGTCCTCCCTGCCCCATCTGCAGGATCTCTTCTCATGTTGCTGTGGTTGTTCGCTGTTAGCGCTTTCTATTTACGGTTAATGTTACTCAACGTAGCAACCGGTTCTACATTTCTGTGTGTGTACGCATCGTAGTTTTGGTTTATTTGTGTGACTGCGCAGAGAAAAAGTGTGCTTGCCTGTGAGCGGCTGTGCTGCCGGGATGTCATTTATCCGCAGCGAACGCCAACGCTCATTATTTTAGCCCTGACTTCACCTCGAGCTGCAATACAGGTGCATTAGCTCCTTCGCCACGGTCGTTCTCCAAACCGAGTGTCACTTGCCGACGGTTTTTAAACCAGCGACTTTATCTCCAAGGCGGTGTTGAGCTAGGCGCCTCAGTGATGAGGCGGCGACATCCTCAGTTTAAAGCGTCCCACGCTGCCCGCTGATTGGTGCCAGAGCCAAGCGCGTGTAGATACAAGAGACCAGGGAAAGGAGGAGGGAGGAGGAGGAAACCCTGCGCGCTGGCTCAGGAGCCAGCGAGGGGAGGCCGTCCTGCTTCTCCTGGGTTCTGGAGTCAAATGAGGTAAAGGGAGCGAAAGTTAGTGGGTCACGCATGCGTATATGCGCGTGATCGCTGGGCGTAGTAAAACTTGGGCGTGTGGTCGATGGGAACTGCTGTTCGCCGGCAGGCGCGCAAGCTCGTGTGAGAAAAAAAAAAAGCGCAGACAGGCGGCGGAGCTTCACGAAGTGCTGCAAATGAAACATGATGTTGGCAGAATTAAAGGGGTATTCACATGGCACGCTTTGGTTGGCTTTCTATGAAACGAACAGGGAAGCATTATGGGAACTTTTATATAACAATTGACACCAGCTTTTATGTTCACTTGCATATCTCCAGGGATAAAAAATGTAGGTTAGTCATTCATTTTCAGCTATGTCCTTTGACCAGCTAGCTTATCTCTAAGCCTACCCTAATCCCCATCCATATGCACAATGCCCTTTGATTTTAAAGTATATATAATAATCTTGAATAAACTGGAATTATTACAATAAAGTGTTCTTTCCTGTGTTTTAACAAGTTGGCATTCTTAGCCTTTTGGTTATCTGGAGCTCCTGTTATTAAAGGCTGATGTGCACATCCTGGGTGGAGTGTTTACCTCATCAGGATCCGTTTCCCACACAACCATTTCCCTGGTTGCACAAAGATAAACGCTGCATACACCCTACAAGTTGGGGGCATTCATTTTGACAATTAAAATAAGCAGCTGCGCAGCATCATTTGGTGTTTTCAGCTCCTGCTCAACAGCTTCAACAAACACTAAAAACATGGTGTGAGAACAGATGCCGGTAAAATGAAGCCCCGCGGAACTTTGCACGATTTATTTCACATTTCTCTGCTATTCAGGAAACAAAACTGTGTTTAATGGGTTACCGCAACAGGTTAGAAGACAGACAGACTGCACTCGCATGATTTTTTTTTTTTTATCTCTTTCCCCGCCCATGCACAGGATTTCCTCTTCATACATGAACTTCGTGCAGCGCTCAGGTGAGAAACGGCAGAGCAGAGGCCCTCAGAGCAGCAACCGCGTGACGCCACGTGGAATATCTGCTAATCATACGTGTAGTTTTGCGTCTGGAATCCCCGGCCTCGTTTGCAAAGAGTTAACGCTGACCTAGTTTCCGTGGCAACACTGAATATCTGATGACATCATTGCTTTAATTTTAGCCTGGCATTAAAGGGGCGGTCACATGACCAGCTAGCTTGCTCCACGTGTGGGGAGGTGTGTGCGTGTGTTTGTGTAGTAAGCAGTTTGCCGTAGAGTACAGACTCAGGAAGTGGAGGGTTTGACATCAGCTCTTCCATTCAGTGTGAGCTTTCGATGTATTTTCTGCTCTGTAAGGTTTCCACTCCTTCAGCGAAGAACCACCGTCTTGGTTACCCACCGGCACTAGTGTCATCTCAACCAAAAACTGCTCTTGTCTTGACTCAAAAGCCTCTGTTTAAGGATACAAACGTGAAGCATTTCAAGATTTGTAACAGTCAGCAAATAAAAAAAAAAAACAGAAAAAAAAGGGCTTAATTTGTCACAAGATGTGCTCGCATGTCTTCACAAAGGATCTTTGTGTTCTTTTTTTGGTTTGCCTGGAGCACCTTCAAAAATTCAAGATAGATTTCGTATTCATTTTTCACCCTTTATTTCGTCGTGTCCCTAAAGTGATGTTCTGACAAACAGTTCTTGATAGTTAGTACTTTATCGGTCACAGAGCACGGAGTACGGAGAAAAGGGCAGAAGTCTTTGTCCAGGCTAGGCAAACTGCCAGCTGAATCAAGGCTCAATTTATTTTGTTTTTCAGAGTTATAAACAACTTTCTTAGAAATGACATACCAGCGTGAAAGAACTCTACATTCTGATATTAAACCTCTACAATTTCGCATGACATCACTTGTTTAGTTTCTTGCAAGTTTTTTTCGACCGAACAATGTTCGTGCTACTACACACATGTTGCTCAGCTGGGAAAACCGGCAACAAATTACAAAAACAGAAGTTTAATATTAGCTGTCCAGTATGTTGTTTTTGAGAAAGAGTCATTTCATAAGCCTGAAAGACGATATAAAAAGAGCCCTTGTTTGGCTAGCTGTTAGCCTAGCCCGGAGGAAAACATCAGACGTTTTCTACATACTTCATGCTCTACGACTGCGACTGATGTCACGGCTGATAAGGTACTAATGACTACTGAGAACTATCTGACAGGACGCCGCTTTAAGAATGATCAAACTATCCCTTTAACTTGTTTACATAACTTTAAAAAACTCTCCACTGTCAGCGCTGAAATAATACAAAGTTCAAGCTCAAGATCAAGGTTAGTTGTGTTGTCTGTGGTTAAAAAACAAACCTTGACTGCTGGCCTGTACGCACACTGAGCAGGAGCCGGACGCTTTCGTCTGATAAACTTGTCTTTTAGAAAGATTCTGTTTTATCAAAGAAAGCCAAATCATTCCAAGCCGTCCCATTCCTGGGGTAGCCTGTGATGCTAAGACGCGTTTAGTCTCCAGCAGCTTACTTTGCCCTCATGTAAATTTTTTTGTCTTGCAAAGGCACCCACTTTTGCATTGTCTGTCCTGCCGCTCTGCTCGCAACTCTGTGTGTGCCATGTCCACGGCTGGGCCGCAGCCGTCCTGCAGCTGGATCAATATTCTGCTCGATGCGGTGACTTATGGCTGGCAGGACGTTGGCGCCTTTGGCCGCGGTACCTGTGCTTGATGTCGGAGGGAGGACGTCGGCCGCCTGGTGCCGCAGTTAATAAAAAATGAATGGAAAGACAAGGGGGAGGAGCCCTCAGCTGTTGCTCGGGCCCTTTAACTCTCACTCTTCTGGCGGCTGCTCTGCTGCTCCCACTGGGCGCGCAGTTTATACAATCCCGAATCCCTCTGCTGCCAGACGCTGCCAGGTTTTATGTAATACAGTGCAACAGCTGTTGGAGCCTTCATCACGTACTATAGAAACACACACTTGAAAATCCTGATTGCTGAAGTCTATTTAAATGGAGCCTTCGGATACTGAAGAATTGGACTGAGTATAATAGTCCAAAATGCTATTAGCTCAGAAATGCATTCACTCAGTAATCAGAGATCTCGCCAAACCATTGTCTGCTGTGAATCGCTGTAAAGATGTGTGTGTGTGTGTGTGTGTGTGTGTGCAGCTTTACAGAACAAAGTGGCGGACTGGCCCCTTTTAGTCTGGGTATGCCTGACTGGAACATATGGGAAGCTAATCTTAGCCCCAGTCCTGAGAGACAGGACTGGCAACCAGCCACTGTGCGGGCCTGAGGGAGGCTTCTCTTTTTTTTTAATTTTCCTCTGAGAAACTTCTGATTTAGACTCAAAATATTGTCCGTCAAAACGCACCATGTAACCTTCTCTGATAAACTCTCCACGGCTTACTGTGTGGTATAAATGCACACGTCCTTGTCCACAGTGAGAATTTACAGCTCTGCTCTTGTTTATGACTCGGTACACATCGGGCCGGCAGGTACAGAGTGTACTTTTTGTTGTTGTAAACTCCATCTGTTTCCCCCTCTGTCTGTTCGTTTTTTCTTTGTCTCGGATCCAGTGTTCCCCATCAGAACTGATCTACTCTGGGTTTGCTTCCCCCTTTTCTATTTCCTAAATCTCAAGCACAAAGAGCAACCTCCTAAACCCCCCCATCCATCTCTCAGTCCTCTTTCCTTTTTGCAGCTCCACCCAAACGGCCTCCCCACCTATCATCACCTTTCCAATTTTTTTTTTTTTGTTGTTGTCTCCTCCCCTCCCCTCCCACCCACCTCCCCAAACCACTCCTCCCTTCTCTCCCTTTGTGAGGAGTACAGTGTGAGGGGTTCGGGAAGAGGAGGGGGGCGGGGTTGGAGGTGCGGACTCGCCTCAGCTGAGCGAATCGTGCTGACTTGCACGTGCCGAATGTCAGGAGTTATGACTCAGACTGGATGCCCAGCTCAACGAGGCGGCGCTACGATCCACACCCAAACACTCCTTGAACCTTACACCGACTCAGCCTGGCAGCTGCAAGGAGGGGGAAAAAAAAAGAAGAGAAACAGGCAAAGAAAAACAGTTACGGTTAGGGTTACAGATCATGGTAACACGTAGTAAATCTCTTATTTGTTCAGTAACGCGGAGAAGACTTCGTGTTGCTCCTACTATTTTTAAACCTCCCGTTGCCCTTCAGCCCTCTCGTCCCACCCACCAGTAAACCCAGTGACCCTCGGCGAACAATCCATCACTTTGTTCCCTCGCTGGGCTGTGCTGCATGTGTGGAGGAAAATCATTAAGCTTGCCTCTGCATTTATTGACGGAGCGTGCATTAGCGGGAGCCTTCACGCGCACGAGAGAAATGAGAGGGCATGCTGCAGGCGCGCACACGGGAGAGGGAGTGAGATAAAGAGAGAGGATGCAGGAACGGTAACAGAGCAGATGACCTTGATGCTGCGTGGCTGCAGGACACTGTGGTCGGGGTTGGGGGTAGACGGAGTTAGACGGGAGAAAGGTGTCAGCTGACAGGATAACCCTCATGGCATGACTCTTACGTTTCTGTCAGCTGGTTTTAAACTCTCAGGAAAATATTTATGTTTAAATTGATATTCAGATGGTTAATGGTGAAAAGTAAGAACATGTCAAAAAGAAAAATAAAGTTTTATAGTGTTTTTTTTTTCTGTGTATGTGTTACATATTCACCAAGCTTCCACCGGTGATGTGCTGCTAACATTTCAAAGGCTCCTTTCGGTACGTGAGGGTTTGTGTCAGGATTTAGTTGCGAAGGAAAGACAAAGATGACTCAGGCTTAGTCATACGCGACTCTCAACACACACGGCTGAGGATGGACTCCTGTTGTCAGTCATCCCTCCTACAACCAAGACCTTTCCTCCGCGCTGCTGAGAAACGACAAGAGCGAGGCAGCGGAGTGAGAGAGATGAAGAGAAAGAGGAACAGAGAGAAACAGAGAGCCGAGGGCGTGAAACGACTCATTTGGATGACAGTTTGACTACACGGTTAGTTGAGATGATCGGTGGAAGATTAGGAGTCTCTGCCGCGCCTGCTGCTCACTTTCTCTCAATGCCGGGTTACAGCACAGTTACCGTAAGTGTGATTTCATTTTCACTTAAGAGTTAAAGAGGTCATTCTTCTCTTCATTAATCATCTCCAGGTCTTGGCTACAGGCTAATGTTAGGTGCAATATCAATAGTCAGAAATTACGTTAGTTAACGATTAAGGAGGTGTGGGAAACAGCCGGGTTGTTTGCTTTTACACACCTTAAAGATGAAACACCGTAAAAATGAGCAAACTCTGGTCTCCCTTTTGCTCATTTATTTCTGTGATTAATTTCAGTTGTTTTTTTTTTTTTTTGATTTGCTGCGATAACCAAACCAGATTGTGGTAAACACCAGAACTGTTGAGTAATGTTTTATGTGAAATAACACCTACTCCGATGCTGATGAATATGAATCATCCCGGAGCCCATGTGTTTGAGTCAACCAGACTTTCTGTAATTCAGCACGGTTTCTTTACATAGTGCCGATTCACAAAAAGTCATCCCAGGACAACACGCAGAAGAAGTAAACAACTCGAGTTTATATACGAAATGTTCAGCCCGAATAAAATCCACTTCAGTTCAGCTCAGTCAGATTTATTGTATTAGGAATAAGGCGCAACTAGCCACAAAGTTTAAACTGTCTGGTATCAGTTGTATCTAAAAGGTGCTTGATTGCTACTGTGTCTTGTGTCAAACTGTGTCAAAAGATAAAACATATAATTACTGAGCGCAAAAACGCTTACAAACTGTTTTACACAAAACCCCGGTTTTCTATAAAGACAAGTAATAATAATATTTTTACCTATGTCATTGATTATTTCTACTGTAACCATTTCCATAATGTTATTAACAAAAGTTGTCATATAGTCAAGCAACTGCACCTCCCCTTTAATCAATTCTGTGTGCATAAATACAATTGATAGCCATCAATCTGAACTTCATTTAGATTGGTTTCCTTTAACCAAGTCTCTGATACCGAAATTACATTAAAACTTTTACTGAGTTAAGTAATCAGTTATTTTAACTAGATTGTCGTTTAAACTGTGACCGTTGAAATGAAAGATAGACAGTGCTCTGTCCAACACAGGACCTGTTATGTTATTAAATATTTCCTCTGTATAATATTTACATTCATCAATTACAGGAATAAATACATTGTAGTCAACATGCTTCCCTAAATCATAAACCTTATTTTACTTTCATCAAGTGTGTTCATCGGTTTGTCCATGAGGAAATGTATTAGTCCATTTAATATGTGTATCTGACCTGGTTCCTCTCGTGGCCCTCTGTCCTTAGACTACCTGTTCCTTTTTAGTTACGCTTCATCCTCCTGAATCTTCCCCTTTGTATGCTTATCAAGTTCTGTCATGGCTTTTATTATCTTCACAGCCCCAGGTTGATCTCAAATCCATACATTCCCATTCCTAGTCCATGTTCCAAAAATTTTTGTTCTGGTTTCTTAGCCTCCTCGCTTCTCTTGCAATATACCCATTCTTTTTTGTTAAATGTTCGTTTATAAGCACGTTTGTTCCCTTCAGATTTTTTGCTTGCATTAAGACGTCATTCCTCTGTTTCCTGCTGATGAATCGGACTATAATAGCAGGTCTGGATTTCTCAGAGTTCCTCCCTTTGAATGTTTATGTCATGACTCTGGAGATAGCCCACCACCTGTTGCTCCAGAGACAACAGTTCTTAGCTCGGTGCGTCCTCTGTTGTATCCGCATTAGCTGTCGCTCTGGCGTACGTTGGGTGTCGAGTTTCCATACCTGTAATCAATAAGTCCTCTCTCTGCGTATATTGTTCCAGTTTGCCGATTCTCTCTTTGAGCAAAGCGGTCTTCTTATCCCTTTCTGTCAGCATCGTTTGTAGTGACTTAACTTCATTTATAACTTTGAGCAAATGCTCCTGTTGCGATGTTTACTTTGTCAGCTCCTCTGACATGAACTTTAGTGACTGCTGAATCTCTTCCATGTCTTCTGTAGCTGCCATATCTTTGTTTATGTGTTATTTTTGCCGTTTATCGCTGCTCAGTCTTCAGGTCAGTTTTAAACAAAGTACTTGTTGTTGATGACTCTCAGCTACCACCACCACATCATTTTTAGCTCAGTATTTGTAAAATTGACTGAGATATGGACATGTTTGTGTTTACTAAAATCGCTTTACTCATGAATCAGGTTGACTTCAAGAGTTAATAAGTTGTAGATTCAAAGATTACTTTGAGTTACATGACTGCCCGCCATGCATGGTCACAGGTGATAATTACACGTTTAAAGTTAGATAGCTAATGCTAAACATACTTACATTTCACATTTATTGAGTTAAAGTTAAGAAAAAAATCACAAATTGTATTAAAACCTACAGTATAAGACTGTGTAGTTACCCAAACTATCTAAGTTTTATTTTTCATGGAGTCCTGCCCCTTCAGCTGCACATACAAAAAACACGCTCACATGCTATTGAAGAACTCTGGAAGTCGTGCTGGATTTCATGGAAAAAGCTCTATTTGTCACCTGTTTTGAGACGATTTCATGTTTTTTGGTGACCCTGCGTTCGTGAAAAGAGGTTCGTCTTTGTGACCTCCGAGGCGCCATTTTTTTATGCTGATGTTTAGTTTTGTTTAGTTTTTGTACGTGAACCATGAACCGTGGCAGAGTCGAGCTTTTCAATGTCCCATTGTCTTTTCTAAAGATTATGACCGGGGCTGTTTTGGAGGTTTTTAATCCGTCCTACAGGCGTACAATGTGATCCACTTAGCTAAACTGTTGTGCATGTTTTTATTTGTTGTTATACTATGAAGGACAAACTTCAGATAAAAGTGCAGTATTCAAGGACTGAAAAAGGACCGCTTGTATTCAGTGTACTTGAAGGACTCTGGGTGGAGAGCATGTGATTCAGGGGTTAAGGCAAGCCTTGGGGTAAAAACACTGTGTCACTGCAGCTGAGGGAGTGAGTGAGCACAAGCCAGGATGTAGTCAAGAGTTCGTTGGCGTGCATGGAGTTGGTGATAGTTAAGTGGGCTGTATGTCCCACGTGCCCACCCAGTGGTGGAGGCAGAAATCCTGGTGGGAGACACTGATGTTGACGAGGCAGCGACGTCATCGCCGCATGTGTTTCCTTCCTCTCTTCCTCCCTGCTTTCCCTCTCGCTGATTGGCGCTCGCTCATCACGTGACCCAGTGCTCTTACGTCTCCTCTCCTTCCCTTAAACAGTTTCGGCTGCACCGTGTTTCTCTTTGGGTTCGAACGCTCATCTGTGTGTGTTTATACGAATATGTGTGGCAACATCGAGACAGACAGTGCACAGCTTAGAGCGGGCGCGTCAGAAAAGTGTTGGAGCCGTAACGCTGTTCTAGGACAGGCTCAGGAAACGGGGACAGAGGGAACTGATCGAGGGAGGCAAGATTGGAGGAAAAAACAGATCAAGTGAGAGCAAGAGGAACAGGGAAAAGCCTAAATATGTGAAGCAGAGAGCGGCTAGGGAAGTTAATCTGGTTATAGCAGAGTGTAGCTCACACACGCTCAGTAATACAAGAGAAAAGTGCAACGCAAGAGCTCACATCGATCTGCATTGGTGAGACAGCCACGTTCCCTCTCTTTCATCCACGTTTTCTTCCTGGTTAAACCTACTTCCAAAAGTCCAGCGATGTAGGAGAGAAGAGAGGACCACAAGGCCCGTCAGCCAGCAAGTGAGCAAGAGGAAACATCCAGCGCTGAAGACGAGGCTGATAATGATAATGGCAGAGACGCTAAGGCAGAACATGGGTGAGGAGAGAATAACAAGAGTACATTATCGTAAGCTGGTGGACAGGCGAGGGAGAACAGAGGCTCCGTGTTGTCATTCTACACAAATGTAATGGGCAGATTTTCAGAGGCTGCCATCTTTGTTTTCGGACAAGTTGCCGATCCTTTATCTGTGTGAAGATCTTCCATCCAGTTACCGAACAACTCTTCTCCCTCTTGTTTTCTTCCCTGTGCAGTGTTGTCATCCTGTTCCCCCTGCTCGCTGTTGTCGGAGTGTCATCGCCCGTTCCCTCTTCATTCCCTCCACACGCTCGCTCTTTGTGTATCGTCCTCATCGGGCTTCTGTTTTCTTTTGCCGGCGTCGACGAGCAAATTGGCATTGCAGAGTTCTGACGAGTGGTCTTACATCGGTTGAGTCACAGCTGACTGCAGTCTGAAACCTTCCACCTCAACTGCGCCCTTTGGGATCTTTGAGGATGGGCCAGCAACACCATCAGCAAGTCGACTCCCTCGCTATCTGTCAGCCCTGTAGTGTTTGTAGCCTCGCTGTAGGATTTGTTTATCAGCCACAGGTATTATTTCGAGCGAGAAATAAAGGAAGAGGTATGAATGTGAAGGAAAAGGAGAAACGGAGATTGACGAGCCATTATTGGCGGCGTCGGCTTTGGCCCAGGACCGAGCCGAATCTAGACACTCAAAAGAGGACGCACAGAATCGTAGCAAGAAACAGCAATATTGCATTTGCAGTGGGCAAAAAGACGGGGGGAAAAAACTGCTTTTATTTGCTCCTTTTTCCCTTTTCCGTTGCAAGCCGAGACTGTCTATTCGTTCTGCTGCCGTTTTCGCCTCGAAAGCAGTGAAGGTCGGTCGTTATCGAAATAGTCATTTTGGAGCTCTTGCAGAGAAACAAAACATACATGTTGCCTGCAAGGTAACACCATCAAATGCAGCAGTGCTGAAGGGCGTGGATAGAGCCAGAGAGAGGTGTTCTCATTGGTAAGAGCTCTGCTGCACTGAGCTGTTTCCTAGGTTGCTGCTACCAGCGACTATCCCCCACTGCTCTCTGTGTTTCTGCTCACTGCACACTCCTCCATTCCATTGTACGTGCCCGCTGCGGCTCAGATAATGGCCTCTCGCTCTGCACACACTGACGAAAGAGAGGAGAGGAGATGGAGGGGGAGGCTGTGTTTGAGAGGGAGGGGAAAGGAGGGAGGGAGGGAGAGCGAGCGAGAGGGGGGACGGTGGGGGCTGCGAGGAGAAGCTGACTGCATGTGTAGTCAAGTGAAAGAAAGAGGATATTGAAAAAGGGAAGGGAGGAGCAGACATAGATAATGAGAAAGGAAAAAGCAGAGAACAGAGAGCTTTGGCTTTAAGAAGAGCCAAGAGAATACGAAACGTGTGTGCCGTGCCGGGGGGAAGTGGTGGATTGTGTGCGCGGCTGGACGTGTGCGCGCATGTGAATGCGTGCTTCAGTGCTCGTTGTGTCTGTGCGCTGCACAGACGGCAAGGAATAAACCACGAAAACAACCGGGCGAGGACGAATTGCTTATGGATCCCTGTGCCGGCAAGCAGCTCTAATGCTCCTCTCTATCTGCCCATCTCTCTGCTTTTCAACCGGCAGCTCCGTCTGGACGTCTAGGACGGCGTAAGTATATGTCGCGGACCACCTCGAGGCTCTCAGCCGGCTTAATATTGGCAGGGTCTCCGCTTCATGTTCCTGCTCGTCACAGCGGCAAAGGAAGGGGTGGGGGAAGAAGGAGGCGGACGAGAGAGAGGATGGGGTGGCGTTGTATGTGTGGGATTTAGGTTCAGCTGTCTACTCACAAGCTGTACTTAACCCCCTCAGAGCCACTGCAACTAGCCTTCACCGCCTTGACTTTTCCCTCCAGATTTTCTGAGCAGCGTCAGTCAGAAGCTGCACTTGTTTCGCTCCCACACAAGCTTGGCCGCCTTGTTTAAAGGGCTTCTGGTTTATCTGGTCTACCAGGTTTGACAGGATCTGATCCGGTTAGATGTACGCTTGGGTCAAGCCAGTACATGTTTCTGTTTGTGGGTGAAATGGAGTAAAACAGTCAAATATAACACCACAACACTCAACTCTGTCATGGTGTAAATATTTGGCACGTGACCCGAACAGCCAGAGGCGCTGGGATAGGTGAAAATTGCTGCAGGTGTCAGCAGTTTTCATCTCTGACAGCTGTACATCGGTCCTTTTTTTCCTGTGAATTACAACTCAGATTGTATAAGCATTCGGCGTCTTGTTATTTCATTGGTGGTGGTGTGCTTTGTTCTCTGCACTGGCTTGGCGTGGGCCATTATTTCTGAAAGTTTAGCTGTCTCTGTGTCACTGTTTTGTGTACGTAACTGTGAGAAAAAGAGGAAAGGAGAGTGTCAGTGTGACTGACACTGCACGGTTGTGGGATGTTGGGTGTTGCAGTGTTGCAGTCACCCTGTTTCAACACACTGCAGTTCTCATAACTGCCGCACACTGCTACCCCCTCCTTCCTCTTTCCCATCTAATGCCGCTGATAGTACAGACATGGGGCCTCTCACGTAAGACATGCCGGCTGTTTGCTACCCCCCCCTCTCCGGCTCAGGACCCCCCATTAGACACCCACTGCAGAAGGTGGATTCAAAAGACCCAAGCATACTGCCTGTCTGGTAATTAGCCACTTCAAAGGCTCATTTCAATAATATTCAAATGATAGGGAAGCTGCACGTCAGACCCACCTCTGCTATCATTCACTGATAGATCCTCACACAGAAGCCAATTTTTTTTATTTTTTTTTGTCTTTTTTAATTTGGGTGGGAATGAGAAATTGCCAGGAGATTCACCTTTCTCCACATTACTTCCCAGTTATGTTTGGGTGTGAGACCTTCAGCAGGCTTAAGGTTAGTGTTTATATGTGTACAAAGAAATATATATGACAACCCCCCAATTCTAGTTCTGTTTGTGTTGTGTCTTCCAACAGGGAAATTCAGCATTTAAACAAAAATGTTGGCACATCAAAGTTTGCCATTAGGGTTAGTGCATTGTGTAAAATGTTTAATTGCTGACAGTTGAGAGTTTGTTGGCTATAACTGCTAAACACTAAGAGTAAATTGCCAGTAATACAGACTGCTGGTCTTTTGGAATAAGGCTAAAGCAATGTGAGTGGTTTGTTTTTCATAGCAAATCTGCCATTGTTTTCTTTTTATAAGGGTCATCGAGCTTGTTGAATCACTCTGTACACCTACAACATGAACTCTGTCAATGATTTCTAGACCTGCCCTTTAATTATCTTTGTTTGCTGTCCTTCTAGACTAAGGTATTTCTAATCTATGATGTGCAAGCCTGGGCTGAACACTGTTTGCAAGAAATATCTCATCTCAAAGTTACATGTGAATTGAAGCAACCCAGTTGGCTTAAACATATCAAGCCCATTTGGATAAATAGTCTTGTAGACAGATCGTTTAAATATCTTTTACAGTAAAACAGCAATGGAGCTCTTTAAACATGTGATTTAAGACAGGGTGTTTGTTAATTTCAGTGTATGTGGTGACTGTTTTGACACGGAGGGGAAGTGAGATATGTGGCTTTACTGATGTGCTTGTGATTACAGTTCCTTCTGAAAAGGCGTTAAAAACAGCTCAAGATTTCCTATGCTCATTACATTATTTGTTGATTTATCTAAAGAAAGATAGAAATAATCTCAAATTTTCCTCTTTGTTTCTGTAACTCTTTCACTATTTTGAAAAGGAGTCCACGGTCTTTCATTACAGTGACCTTACCTATTTTATGAATCAACCAATGTAGGGAGTTCTGCAAATGTTGTACGAAATTTAACAATCTTCGTTATTAAACAGTACAAAAACCAAACTGAGTGACTTATTTTCTCCCCCTGCTCAAACGTTTCAGCTCAGTCAAGATAGCTGCTGAAGAGAGACCATGGAGGTCCAGTCACTCCTCACTTTTTCTCACTCTTTTAGTTTTTCTGCGTGGTTTAGTGCAATCATTTTTCTCATGTGTCATATTGGTTGCATGTTTTGTGGCCACAAACACCATACTTTGTATTATCCCTGCACCAGCATACTCTGTTTTTAGTATTCGGCTCTTCTGAACTCCCCCCCCTTTTTTTTTTGTCAAATTTAAATATTTATCAAATGTAGTGTTTCTGCTAGCAGAACGAAGTTCATGCTCTCACTGAATGGCTAATCCTGTCATTACTAAATAACTCTAATGTTTAAATCATGCTGTGCAGAGATGAGACGTTCCTTTACTCTTTAACAACAACAAAAAGTTGGTAACCTATATTTGTACATACACTAAGGTAAAACAGTTTTTGTCAGGCTGGTGTAATGCAATATCCTACTATTACATTTTTGTCTGCAGATAAATGGATCATTTTAAGTTTATGATTTTGTTTCTCAAGGAAATTTAGGTGCAATTGTGGTAATGTCAGGGCAGATGAGTGATTGAGTGAGAGCCACGTTGAATATTCAGACATTGTGTTTAGTTAACATCAACAATTGCCTCATTAGCAAAGATGATAATAATCCTTTTAAAGATGTGATTGGGGTTGTTGGAAAACATTGCATATCCATCAGGTCCATGCTTAGTTTTGTTTCTTTCTAAACACCTGAGCTACCTTGTGTTCTGATAGCTGTTCTGTGATTAGAGCTAGTTTTAAAATGTTTTTTTTTATATATAAAAAGAAAAAGTAAGTAAACAGGCAGTGGTACTGAACTTGTCTTCTATACCCCATCTCTGCCATAAATGGTCTCTTTACACCAGAGGTGATATTTTCAGCCCAACTGTCTGCTTTGCATATAGCCCAACTGATGAGTGCAGTGTTCATTGTAAAACAACTGAAACTATTGTAGGACAGGTGACAGACCTGACACAATTCCTGCCCTGTTGTGAAATAACTCCATACTGAAAGATTTACTTTGGTTTTCCCTTCCTCTATTGATCAAACCCTGAAGCAGAATATGCTGCTGTATGAATGTGTGAGAGGTTGGAGGGAACCCCTGGATAAGTACTGGAAAGAAAGGAATGAAGCTCTGTATTACTTGGCTGTCACCCTGACAAGTACATGTAAAAATGATATTTGTTAAATAAAAAATAATGATTAGTCATAACATCAAGTCATTTGTTTTAGTTATTTTATCTCTTTTGATTGTTTTTAGTAATGTTTTGATGTCTTGGATTTATTAACTTTTTTTTTGTTTTTAGAATTTTACTAACTTTGTTCCACATTTGTCTTTCAGACTGTTCAGAAAGTCCCTTCAGTGGATGGCCCCAGAAGTGGAGGCCAGATGGAAATTGGTTCACATGACCGCCTCCAGGAAGGCGCGTTGAGCCTTGAGTTGGCCAATGGGATGAGCCCCTATCCTAATGATGATGAGGCATCCATGGAAACAGAACAACAGAGGGCAGGAAGTGTGCCCCCTAGGCAGTGCTGGGTGTCAGGACACGGCAAGGTCAGTGACACCCAACAGCAGCAACCATGTTGGAGCAGCAGTGGTGGTCCAACCCCTGCTAAACCAGTTCACCATGCAGACATGGAGGATGCCCACAATCTGGTGGCCTTTTCTGTTACTGCTAGCTCCCTGCCTCCTTCTTCCTCATCTTCTTGCCACCTGGTGCAAATTAATATGGCCCAGTTGTACGAAAGATTCATCCAGGAGACAGGTGCTGGAGGGGCTCATTCAAGAGGTTTTGCAGAGCCACCTGAGGGAAACTGCCAACCTTCAGAAGACCTTGAGATCTTACAGACAGCACTAAGCCAAGCCAAACATGGGCATAAGCCTCCCAACTGCAATTGTGACGGGCCTGATTGTCCCGACTATCTTGAGTGGCTGGAGAAGAAGATTAAATTGGCAACTAGAGAAAGTCAAGGCTCCCTCAAAGTAGCTGATGGTGCGCCACACTCACAGCAACCCAATTTGCAGCATCACCCTCAGAACTACCAACAGATGAATGGTGCCCATCGTATGTCTAATTCATGTTCCCAGCAGCAAGTGGTAAATCCAGGCCCTCGCAAAGACCAAGTGCCCTGTTCCAAACCTCCTATTCCGTGCTCTCCCCAGGTGCTTTCCATGGTCAAAGAAAAAAACATCAGTCTTCAAGCAGCCATTGCCATAGATGCCCTGACACAGTTATCTGGCTCTGGTCCTCAAGCAGTCAGTTCTCTAGGCCAAACCATATTCAGAAACAACTTCCATAGCCAACAACACACAGAGAACATGGCTCATGGTTTGATCCCATCCTCTCCAACCAATGCCTCATCATCACGCCCACAATCTGTCCCCCCAGGTCTGCATACCAACCAGCAGGCTCCTTCATCTTGTGAACACCACAGACCCCAGTCCCAGGGTTATCCACCTCATGCTACACCTTTCCCATCCTCTACCTCTCCTTTCCCAAATCAGGGAAAACCTCCAGGTTTCATTTCGAATCCTCAGCAGGGGCAGCAAAGCTCTGGAAGAGAACTTGAACAGAGGAATACATGGATGTATATGAAGTCTGAAACCCAGTCTCACTTTATTACTTCACCTCACAATAAATCTGACCCCATGTCAGAGCTTAAACAGCTGCTTGGTGATACCAGTGGTAAATTAAAACATTCCCCTTTTAAGCTTCCAGTCACGCAGCAGCTCAGCTTGAACCAGAATGGAGAAATTCAAGGGCAAGGCAGCCCAACACTGGCCAGAATAAAACAAGAGTCAGACTCTGGTGAACATTACCATCACACTGCCTCTATGGGACAATATGGTTTCTCTAATGGGCAACAGCAAGGTCAGCACTACCCTGGTAATCCTATGTCTCCTGGCCAAGCAGCCATCAGCCACTCTACTCAGGCAGCTCTGCAACACCACCTTCACTACAGGAGGAACCTCTTCTCGAGCCACCCCTCTGGCTTTGGAGCACCTGGCGCTCGTGCACCAATGGGTTGCCAAAACCTGAAAAAATGGTGGCCACAAGTGGACGCAGAAGGTTTGCCGCTTCTGCCGGTTAAGCAGGAACCCAAGGAGCCCAAAAAGAAGAAAAGCAGCCAAGGATCTCCTGTCATAAAATCAGTAGGTGGGGTGTTCTTGGGCCCTCCCCTCCCCAAACCCAAACAGATAATCATCAAGAAAACCAAGCAGAAAGCCTCCATGCCAACCTTCCTGCCTCAAGCTCAGATCAGTGTACAAAAACCACCAGTCCATGTGATGGACAGATTCCCAGCTCTAAACAGTCTGCAAGCAGGCCCCCTCCCCTCTCTGGCCCTCCTCAGTAACTCCACTCAGGCTGCTGTTGCAGGTCTCCCTGCCCCAGCCCAATCTCAGGTATCCATTTCCAACACCTCAATGACTTCCTCTTCCACAGTTTCTGTTTCATCAGAACACACTCCAACCCTCATGGACCCTGTGTCTCTATCTACGGCTCCTGCAGCCCTCAATCCAACAGAAGAATCGGGCATGAGCCTGACCTCCAGTAACACCAGCAACGCCACACCTGTGACCTCCACATCTTCATCCAACACTTCACAGTTACAAAGTCTCATCAACATAGATCCAAAGTTTGAAGAACTAATCCGCCAGTTTGAGGCTGAATTTGGAGACCCAGCTCCTGACACATCTGCGAGTCAGCCCAAGGAGGGGATCGCTCCAGGCCCTAAGCCAGGGAATCAATGTGTAATCAGTCCTCAAGACCTCAGCTCTACATCATCCCATGCCTCCCAGTCAGTTCCCTCAGTTCCCACCATTAAAGCCAACCCCACACCTCATTCTGATGATCAGGAGATGGTTGTCAACAAGAATGAGTCAGGTACTCAAAGCGAAACAACTATGAGCCAGCCAAACACAGAGAGCGCCATGGAAATGCAACAGGAAGAGTCTGTTGATGCTTCTCTGCACAAGGAGACCACTTTGGACAAACAGCAGCCACCCAGAGTTTTGGAGAATACATTTAGCATGCAAGACTCTCCGCTGCCTAAACGCTTTAAATTTGAAGCTTCGGGGGATTTAGCAGTACTATCTACCACCTGCTTTTCTGAAGAGGGCACACCAACGAAGGACGGTCTTCACTCTTCCCCTTCACTCAAAGGCTTCCTAGATTCCCCTTTGCGCTACTTGGACACACCAACCAAGAACTTGTTGGATACTCCCTCCAAGGACCAACAGACAGACTTCCCCACCTGTACCTGCGTGGGTAAGTGTGTGCATCAGTACCATCTGTGCATGTATGTTGCAAGCTTGTTTCCACTCACAAAAATGTTTAAAATTTTTACATACCAACTCGGCACCCTTCAATCATGTACAGCTTCTCTTCCAAAATTATTTTTTAATCTTTGCGCAGAGATACAGTGAAGTTTGTATGTTGCGAAGAACTGCACATTGAAACAGGCTGAGATCAATTCACCCACCACACCTACTCTGGTTAGAGAATATGAGGACACAGCTACTAGTTTTTATGATGTTTAATGAATGGTGCCTACTAACGGCAATGATACAAAGAACTTATTATATTTGTAACAGTGTAAACCAGACCTAGTGGGGGGAGGGGGGAGTGTCTACCTTCGACCATTGTGTTTTTACATTTGTATACGTGCATCTGTATGTTACTAATGTTACTAAAATGTCTTTTGACCTACTGGACTTTTTTTTCATGAAATTTGCAGAAAGTAATCCTTGCATATATATCTAGAGATTAACTTTTACAGTCAGCTTGATCCAAGATGGCTGATACAGACTTCAAACAGTAAATTTTACATAAACTGACCTAAGATTTGCTGTGTAGCAGCTGAGTGCTGACAGATTAGTTTTATGTTTTGCCGTTAAGTGTTTGGAGTCAACGCTGTCTGCCTGTTAACAAAATATCTCATGAACCACTGGACAGATTTTAATGAAACTTTTAGAAAGTAATCACTGGATGCACACTTACAACTCATTACCTTTTGGAGTCAATCCAATTTAAGATGGCTGCCACATCAACATTAGCCAACACAAAAATGTTTGAAAGTCAGTCAGGTTTCCAGGTATTGAGCTAAAATTTCGTGTCGTAGTAGCTGAGGGTCATTCACAACACATACTTTGAGCATGACATCAAGTAATATCACATAAGATTCTGCTTTTAACTTTAACTTTTGACCAAAATGGCTACAACTCTAGTTATTTTTCAACATAACACCATGAAATTACTTTTAGCAAAGTAAAAAAAAAACAAGACTTTAAGACCATTTTCTATAAAGTCATCAATTTTCTATATCTGCTTTTTATCATCTTGCCTTTGAAAGAGACATCCTAACGCTTGTATTGAAC
Organism: Kryptolebias marmoratus; assembly: GCF_001649575.2. Classification (NCBI taxonomy): domain Eukaryota; kingdom Metazoa; phylum Chordata; class Actinopteri; order Cyprinodontiformes; family Rivulidae; genus Kryptolebias; species Kryptolebias marmoratus. The sequence continues at coordinate 8,683,239 of NC_051430.1, read as the reverse complement.
TTAGCTAATGCTATTTTTGCTGTTGTTCTCCTGTTCATATGGCAGCCTCGCTGGTCAGATGGATGGGTCAGTCATAAAAACAATACCTAAAAGGCAAGAACACTTATGGCTTATAAACACTTATATGCATAGCCTCCATGGAGTAATGGTAGAAATAAAATTTGAGTTTGTAAGAATCTATTTCCTCAATTAAACTAATCTGGGCACACAGATTTCTAACAGACCTCGTTCTGTTTGAGAGCAAGTAATAGATCGTTGTTTGGCTTCAGTAACAGAGGTAAGTTGGACAAACTTTTATTTCTAGGTTCAGTAACTTCTAAACAAGCCATCAAACCTGGAAAACTACAAACCGGCAATGCACTGCACCCTAGTTGTAATCGAAACAAGTTAAACTGAACTGAACAAATGTTTAGAAACCAATCAATTAAGTAGCACAAGGGTACACATTTTCAAAAATTACATAAACATGCCAGACTTTAATTCAACTGTTTGAATGACATTAAAAGAAGATATACTTGTCTGATGTGATCTATCTAAAACACGGGTAATTCTGTTGATGTTTAAGAATATTACAACCTGAGTTAGCAATTTGTAGACAGTCTCCAATCCCTCGTCTAACTTCTGATCTCGTGTTTTCGTCTGTTTCCCTGTTCACACTGAAAACAAAACTAAACACAACACCTGCTGACATAGACACTATGACTCCCAGGGAGGCTCCTTTACAAACACATTCTCTAGTAACTGCTGCAAAAGTGGATGTAAGCATGATTATTATTATGTGAGCACGCTGATGGTACAGTATGTAAATTTAGCAAGAAATAGGACCTGCTAGCTGTTCATTAAAGCGCTTGACTAAAATGGAACAGGATCCCCCCCCCTTCTCTGGGTATTTGCTTGTCAATGAATGTGTGTATTGCCGAGGTGTGAGGCAGCGACCAACCAGACAGCAACAGTGTGAGGCAGTTGAAGGCAGCAGGCAGGAACAAAAGCAGCGCTGGCAGATCCATGCCTTTGTTAGACATTGTGGTTCACTCTGATATTTGGGTTGCAGCCTGCTTGGGACAACAGACTAGGTGGTTTTAGGAGGCGACTTGGTGGTGGTACACAGAAAAACCTCTTTTAAGTGTCAACAAGAGACTAACATTAGTCGAATTTAGCTTCTGTTACAAGCACATTATTGTGTCCTGGAGGAGTGAAATCATGACTTGGTAAATCAGACGTGCTGCTGCACTGTGGGATTTAGTTTATAATTTCGTTAAATGTTCGTTGTGTTCTCAGGAAACCTATTGAGAAACGTAAACGATTTAATTTCACTTTGTGTGTGAAAGGACGGGTATGTAAACTCTTTTCTGTTCCTAAACATGTAGGAGGACTCGCAGCAGGGACAGACCAGCTGCAGCAACAGGAGTTTAACTGTGTTGTTAATAAGAGTATGACTTGTTTGTGCAGTACGTCATTAACTCCCTTCAGCACAACGCCACACTGGAACCAGGCTGCCTTCGAGACGCATAGTTAGAGTTTAAAACCATAATTTGAACACACTGACACACACATGCACTCCTATGGTATTTTTAAACAAAAATCTAGTAACACTCCTCCACTTCCTGCTATGAGCCACGGCCCTGGCATCTCCCTACTCCGCCATGGGAATGTGACCTAATGTTGCCTTTGAACCAGAGATACACACACACTCTCTCAGTCTCTCTCTCTCTCTCTCTCTCTCTCTCTCACACACACACACACACACACACACACACACATACATTTACAGAATTTATCTTAGAACAGGAAAAGTGAGAAAGATCAAGGAAGTGGGAAAAGACTTGTTAGCTGTTACAGAACCAGTTTACCATTGTGCGCCCATGGTCAAATCCACTCCCACGGTCATGCACAACATCAACACAAAAGCAGACATGATTCACACAGACGCAGTTCTGTTTGCTGTGGGACTCATCGCCACCGCAATATGCTTCTCCTTTAAAAAGTATCACCCAGCAGACCACACCCTACACTCACAGACCACTCCGTCTCCTTGGGGGAGGATATAGTGTATATGGTGGTGTGAACTGAATGCATGCTCTCATGCGTCTCCAGTGATGATTTGGCTTCGGCTACAAAGAGGACGCCGCTGAGTTTTGGTGTGCCGGCTGCACATTTGCCCCTTTTGCAAAAGCGATGTACGGCGACACGGTAGAGTCAAGCTTTTAGTCTTTGCTGAGGTCAATATGGACTTTCGCAGCTAAATATTTACAAGCTGAGTGTGACATTTGGCTCAAAAAGCCCCGGTAGCTTCAAGTTGTGCAGAAAGTGGTGGATATTGATTTGAGGCATTCCAGAAAAATATCAAATTAAAGGCTTAATCCCATGACTAACATATTCGCCCTCTGCCTTTCATGCCAGAGTTTGAAACTAACATCATCTTGTGATGAGAAGGGACGAAGTCATAGCTGTAGCTGTATAGAAACTAATATGTGACTCCATGCCATAGTGAGATTTTCCAATATCTGTGAGCAATCACCATGTGTGTTCAGAATGCCTCTCAGCTACTATCACATCAAACTTTAGCTCACTGTTGGTAAATTTGACTAAATTAGAGTCATTATTGTGTATGCTAAGGTAGTGTGGAGGCCATCTTGAATGGGGCTGACTCCAGAAGTGAATCAGTTGTAGATGCACATCCAATAATTACTTCCTGAGAGTTTCACGAAATTATGTCCAGTAGTTAATGCAAACGCAAAGCTCTTGCATGATCTGTTAGCGCTTGGCGTATGTGTTAGGGATGACTCTCGGCTATCACCACACCAGATTTTAGCTCAATATCTTTAAAATTGACTGAGTCGCTAATGTCGATTAACTCCAACTGGTCTGACTCCAAAAGTGAATAAGCAGTACATGTACATTTAATGATTACGTTCTGAAAGTCTCATTGAAATTCCTCCAGTGGTTCATGAGATATTTTGCTAACAGACAGGCAGCGTTAAAGACAAAGTTTTAAGCAGATCTTATGCGATCAGTTAGCTCTTGGAGTGTAATTTGGGGATCAGTCTGAGCAAATTTTAGTTCAATATCTGTAGTATTGACAACGTTCTCGTCATTTTTGTGTTTTCTAAGGTTTGCTAATCAGTTGTAGATGTTCATCCAGAGATTACTTTCTGAAAATGTCATTAAAATGTGTCCAGTGGTTCATGAGATATTTTGCTAACATGACACACATCGCCTTTCCCTCTATTAGTGGTGGGTTATAATTACAAGAAGAGATTTTTGGAGAAATATGCACCTGAACATGATGTCCATGTACACAACAGGAAAAGGGAAGCCACTTGTGCTTCTGGTCATTTACATTAAGTGTGGGACGTAGTACAGTGTCAGTAAAAGTGTAACACATAACAATAGTTTGCATGAGAACATCTTCTCTCCGAGTCTTCAAGATGGCATTTTTTAATTTTGCCTTTCTCTGTAATTTCTTTTTTTGTCCCTCAAGAACAAATCCTGGAGAAAGATGAAGGACCGTACTACAATCACCTGGGATCTGGACCTACTGTGGCCTCCATACGAAGCCTGATGGAGACAAGGTGCTCCACTTTTTCTACCCCCCCCCTCCTGCTGCATGCTCTCGCTTCCTTTCCCTTTTCCTCCTTTCTCTTCAGCCTCCCTCCTCCCCTCCTCCCCCATTTTGTCCTCCGGGAATTTGTGACCCAGAATCTGGTTGGAGGAGCAGGAAATATCAGCATCATCAGTGAATCAGAGGCAGAGCGAGAAGCAGCGCATGACAGTGGAGAATGGGAGGGAGGGAGGAAGGGTTGGTATCCCATTACTAAGAGGCACGGAGGGAGAGAGGAAAACACAGACAACGAGGAGGGCAAAATAAAAACGTGTTCTTAAAAATTAAGTTATTTTCTGAATCTCAAGTCAAAGCACTTCAAACTAGATGAAATTGCAAATTTTGTGGAACGCTTTTACTTTTGAGGCAGGTGATGACATTCAGCATCAGACATCGGGGCTGAAATCTAATCAATGTCACACACACTGTGAGCACCTAACCAAGTTATTATCTGCAGTGAATCAGTAGTCAGTAACTGTAATGACCCTGGTGCAGTCACAGCCTTTATAGTGGAACTGTTACATTGTCTTATCTTACAGATAACACTGATCATCTGGTTTAAAGGTTGAGAGGGTGGATTGGTCATTAGCTCTCAGAGTGAGAGGGGGGGGATGTTGGGCCAGAGGCCATGCTTTATTGTTCAAGGGATGACGTAAGAAGCACAGATCCCACAGTCCCTGCCTGACCTTTGACCCACCACTGACCCTCATCCAGCCCCCCCTGCGGTGACGCTTTTGGAGCCACCTGAGCTTGATTTTGATTGTCATCAGCGTCCGGCGAAATCTGCTCAGAGCTGAACTTTGCACAATGCCCGGTATCAGACAGAGCGGGGAGGGACCTGATATTGGCTGCAACCAGGTATGACAGGTTCTGATGACCCTCCTGCACCCCAGTACACCCCGTGACCTCTTCCCTTCTCCTGTATGCCTACCTGCAGATCTCCAGGATGCATCTGAAAACACAAAGTGTATCCGTGAACACAAAAAAACCAATCAGGTTACATCAGCATGGACTGTAAGAGAAGGTCCAGTAGCTGTGGTGCAGCGGCTGCTGCGCTCTGGTTTACTCTGCCGGGTTTGTGTGAATCTCACAGAGCTCTGTGAACACACACTTTCACCCCCAGCTAGTGCGGCTGAGCTTAGTCGGTACTGCCGCTCCCTCAGAGACCTGTCGTCCCGTTTCTTTTAGCCATGGGTCAGCCCGCCATTCTGATGATATGACAACTAGAAATGCCACGGTTTTAGCCATTTTGCCATACCAGCTTTACATCTTTGGAAATTAGAAACAATAGGAAATTCATGTTTGCAAAACAGCAAATACAAACCTCAAATTTCAAGACAAACTCTTAGAACCTTTGGCTGGGCTCAAACAGTTGAGTCAAACTAGATTATCGATACTCAAAATCAAACACTGTTGAAAGATAATGCACAAACACTACATTAAAGGGATAGTCTGGTGATGTTAGAAGCGTTATGTCAAATAGTTAGCAATAGTTAGTACCTTATCAGCTGTGACATCAGTATGAAGAAAAGAGCAGAAGTGTTAATGGCTAAAGGCTAGCCAAACCGGGGCCCTATTTATATCATTTTTCAGGCTTATAAAACAATGCTTTCTCAAAATGTCATACAGGTGTGAAAGAACACTACATTAGCTAAGATTAAATCTCCTTTTGTATGACTCTGTTTGTTTAGTTTGTCGCAGTTTTCTCAACCAAACCTTCGTGTTATCATCTCATGATGATGCTGAATGATCAAGCCTTGCTAACTTACCAACTTTGTTCCCATATTTAGTAACTTAGCCTAGCCTGGAGAAAGACTTCTGCCTTTTTCTAAACTACTTGCACAAACTGCACATGTAAATGAGTAGAACCTGCTGCTTCAAGACAAATACTGTTTGATGACAGTAAGTTGTGTGTCGATGACTCACTCTGCGTCAGCGTCTTGGCTCTGTGTCAGCTCAGGCCACCAGAGTTCATCGGCATCACAGACGACCCCCCTCCCTCACTGAGCAGCAGATAAGAACACCTTCAGCATGTTGAATCCAGCCTTGAATTGATTCAACTCCGGTGTTTTAAGACAAGCAGAGACGTCTGAACCCAGCTTGATCATAAATGGGTTCAGCCTCACTAAATGTTCACTTCCTTTAACATATTTACACTCATACTGCTTCACTTACGCTTCACATAAGCTGTAATTATACCTATTAGGAAACAATGAGCTATGGACAAGATTATGGTGTTTAATCCTTTTAAATACGCCGTCTGAGTGGAAATGCTTTATTTTGAAGCACTGTAATAACACTGAAAATCTCCTCTCGCTTCGACAAGACACATGCCCTTTCAGCACTATGGGTTCGTCTTTAAATTGTGCAAAAAATAATTTTATTAGACATGCACACGTTGCAGGTTTGACCCAATGCTGCGCAGTACAGACAGCGCGGTACCTGTGCCGTTTATCTGTGACCTGGCTGTATGCTTTGTTTACTGATTGAGTTGATCACTGATTGAATCTGCGTGCGCTTAGTTTGGCAACAGTAAGAACAATGTGACGCATGTGCTTAATTTTTAACTATAGCGTGTGCCATTCTGGGCCAGCGGCTTTGCTCGGTGACATGTGTCCCGTCAGCGAGACTCCGCGGAGGGTTTTGCAAACTGGGAGATTTAGATATGCAAACTGTTGTCTTGCCTCATAGACAGTGGGCTCGGGTTCAGCCTCAGCTGACTAACAGCCTGCACCAACCAGTTCAGATGAACCTAATGACTCATGTTGTGTTTACTGTCGTTATTGCCCTGCGCTGTCATTTGTAGATATTAGCAACCATCCCGACAGCTTGGATCTGCAAAAAAAATGTGACCTAAATTTCTTTTGTATGTAGGTACGGAGAGAAAGGCGAAGCTGTCCGGATTGAAAAGGTGGTGTACACAGGCAGAGAGGGGAAGAGCTCCCATGGATGTCCCATTGCCAAGTGGGTAAGTGGGCAATAGCAAATAACACCTGCAGTGTAGCAGATGTGAAAACAACTACGATAGCTGTCAGTGTAACTTTAAATGTTTCAAAAAAAACAAAACAATCGCCACCATCTTTCAAAAAGTTTCTCAGAGTACCAAAGTGTCCCCATCTCAGTTGGCGCCTGATTGGATTCTGGTGAAAGAGTGGGGGAAAAAAAAAAAGAGAGAGGTGGTTTTGAGTGTTTGGACCTCCTGGCAACAGTAACAGCCAATCAGCCACTGATTTATGCGGCCAGTATTGTGTGTGTTTGTGTATAATGATGGGCGCAAGGCAGACAAACAGGTCCGTTTGTCATCCACAGTGGATGCCACTGTAGGAGGTCTCACTCTGTAACAAATGTCAGGCCTGCACTCCTGTTGGCCCTGACACATCCTGCTAATGACTTTATGGAATCAAAACAACCCCCCCACTGAGGGATGTGGACTGAGGGTATGATGGAGACAGAAGCAGAGAGAGTAGGCTGTAAATAAGGCAATTATATATATATATATATATATATATATATATATATATACACACACACAGGCTTATTTTTTCTGCAGACTTTTGTCATTAATCAGTACTGTAAACACCGACTGTTTCTCTGTTGGTTTATCAAGATAACTTATGTGTGTTGGACATCTACTGGACAAACAAAGTAACTACAAAATTAACCAACACTATTTTTTCCACAAGTTATACTGAATCATTTTAAATGCAGTTTGTTTTGAAATCTCAGAAGTGAAACGCAAATAAGGATAAGCTCTTTGCCCCTGCTAGGTGATCCGTCGGGGCAGCGAGAAAGAGAAGCTGCTGTGTCTGGTGCGTCACCGGGCCGGCCACCACTGTGCCAATGCAGTTATCATCGTTGTTATTTTGGCCTGGGAGGGCATCCCGAGAGCCCTGGCCGACAAGCTGTACCACGAGGTCACGGACACCCTCACCAGACATGGCAACCCCACCAGCCGGCGCTGTGGCCTCAACGATGAGTGAGTAGACAACGGGCAGTAAAGACTCTGGGTTTCTCCTAAAAAATACAGACAGACAGGTGTTATGTTGTTTATGATTCTTGTATACTCCATGAAAAGCTTGGGGTTTTGTCCCTACTCCTTCATCTTAATAAGAACACAAGTAAGCATGAAGTAAACATTTGCTTGAAGTTCGTTTTAACTTAAATCAAAACCAGCCAGTTGAAGTTCATTGGCTCATTATGTGTGTGCCCCGTCTACATTACTCTGGATATTTTAAAAAAATGAGAAAAACTCCATTTTTGGTGTCCCCATGAGGATAGGAAAACCATCCATCATCTTGAAGAACTTCTAACTTTGGCGACATCTACTAAAATCCCAGCAAAAGCCTATTTATTAGTGAAATAATTCTGTATTTTATGAAAGTGTATTTGCACAATAAGTGACCAAAGACATGCCAAATGTTGTGTGTAGCCTTGCTCTAAAAACAAAGTGTTTTAATTTTCTCACTGGCACTTGTGTCGCCTATAGGATACCTATATCAACCATGTCCCTAATTTTTGATTCAAGCTCAGAGTTCACTCTCTCTGTCCCCTGCAGTCGTACCTGCGCCTGTCAGGGAAAGGACCCTGAAATGTGTGGTGCTTCCTTTTCATTTGGCTGCTCCTGGAGTATGTACTTTAATGGCTGTAAGTACGCTCGAAGCAAATTGCCGCGCAAGTTCAGGCTACAAGGAGATCACCCTGAAGAGGTATGGACACATCACATCAAAGCCTTCTAAAAATGAACCAGTTTGAGTTTTTTGCTACATATACTTAGGTCCCTTCTAATTACGCAATAACGTTAAGAGACACTGATATAATTCCAATATCCCCTGTTGTGTTTTTGTTTGGCAGGAGGAAAAACTCAGGGATAACTTCCAAAATCTGGCAACTGAGGTGGCTCCCTTGTACAAGCGACTGGCACCACAGGCCTACAGTAACCAGGTTTGTTTGGTTGGAAATTACCCAACTAAATAATTGAATGCTCGATACTACACTTTCTATATGGATTTTTTCCTACATAAAATTGGTACTTCAGAACATCATTGTTGTAATTTAAAGCAACAATTACCATTGCATGGAAATCCATATTAAAAGCTGACTTCAAGTTATTTGTGTCTCGTTCCTCAGTGCCTGGCAGAACATCGAGCTCCAGACTGCAGGTTGGGGTTGAAGGAAGGCCGTCCATTCTCTGGAATCACTGCATGCATGGACTTTTGTGCCCACGCTCATAAGGACCAGCATAATCTCCACAATGGCTGCACAGTGGTAAGATATTTCAGCATTGTCTAAAACTTTTGCATTTTTAACGAAGTGAGGCTTAAATATTTACTGCTAAAAAGCTTACTGAGAAGTGTTTTGTGCATTTAACCCATGTCATACTGTCCTCCTTTGTCAGGTGTGCACTTTAACCAAGGAGGACAACCGAAAAGTGGGCGAAATCCCTGATGACGAGCAGCTCCATGTATTGCCCCTTTACACAATATCACCAACAGATGAGTTTGGTAGTGAAGAGGCCCAGCGCATGAAGATGAAGAACGGGGCCATCCAGGTGCTTGAGGCGTTCCGTCGCGAGGTGCGCAAATTGCCCGAGCCGGCCAAATCCTGCCGACAGCGCCGGCTGGAAGCCAAGAAGGCTGCGTCAGAGAAGAAGAAGAATAAACTCATGCAGCAGGCAGGGGAGACCCCAGAAAAAACAGTGGTCAAGGCTGAGCTCTGCATCTCCAGCTCCCCCCAACTCCAAGGCAACAAAGGTTAGTTATTCTCTTGTGTCTTTTTATGTCATGCAAAATAAAATTTAATTAAGCTGAAAAGATGGCCAGGTGTGACTATATGAACTCTATTTTTAACGACTTCACTTGAAGTCAACTGTTGTTTCACCTAATTTAATTTCCTATCAGCAAGATACAAAAATAGAAAGCGAACAGGATAAATAAATAATTGAAAGCAGCAATAGAATGAGTGAAATTACATGTAATTTTTTCTCTCTCTTTCTTGTTTTAAACAATCAGAAATGCTAAAACAGGAGGTGAAGCCCAACATCAAGATGGAGTCGTTCAATGGATCATTAGATGGATACCCCATGAAGGCAACAGACCCTTTTAAAAACATCTATCAACATCCTGCCTACTATGCAAGAGGAGCTCATTCCCCCGCAGGCCAGCCCTCCCCAGCCGATGCAGTGAATGGCTACCACCACAGTCTGCCCGCAATGCCCTATGGCTACTACAACTACCCACCCAATGCACTTTTCCCACGCAAACTGAGAACCTATGAAGGTCGTAACGGTTCCTTCCCCAAACCGGGAGGTAAGCCTGTTCAGGTAGACACAAAGCCTGACTTTCAAAGCCTTCAGGCCAGACTGTCTCAATCCTCCATCAATCTCCCAGAGCAACTCAACCAATCCAACCCTGGTGCTTGCCCCCAGCCATCAGACTACAACCCTTCCCGTCCTTCTTCTGTCTCCTCTGAGCCCTCCAGCAGAGGCACTCCGCTCATCAAACAGGAGCCTATGGATGTGCCGGTCTATGAAGGTGCGTTGCCAAGTCAGACTGGTGCCAACACATCAAGAACCACCCCTCAGCCTGCAGCCTGGACAGGATACAAGCCTAATGGAAGTATTAATCCTGCCACCTGGGACAGCCATCTAAACCGAAGACAAAGTCCAGAAGTTACTTCTCTTAACTTGGACAAGCAGCAGTTTCACCAGCATTCCCAGCAGCGACAGTCATCGGCTTACCCCCAGCAGTGGACATCCTTCCCTTGCTCAAATCCCACAATGGCTTCCCCCAATCCATCACTCCAAGTACCTTCTTCTCCACCTCCGTCCCCTCTCATTGGCACAGCACTCCAGGCTAACTTATACCAAGGCTCCACATGCCATGTCCCCTCTCACCCAGGTACACCGCAGCCTGGCACCTCTCACTCAGGCTCAGTTACCCCGCACCCAGTGACTCCAGGCCCAGGTACGCCACGCTCAGTCACTCCAGGCCCAGGCACCCCAGGCCCTGGCACCCCACGCTCTGTCACCCCACGACCTGTCACTCCAGGCCCAGGCACCCCTGGCCCAGGCACTCCAGGCCCAGTCACTCCTAGGCACTGGGCCAGCCCTTCTCCTAGCCCCCAGCCAAATGCTTGGGGCATTGGGCCTGCTCCATATAGCCCTGGTTTAAAGCACAGCAATCCTGCAGGAGCCTACCCCGACAAGATGTGGTTCAAAACCGGGGAGAATCGGTGTTCCACTCCCCTCGGGCTCCAAGAAAAGGCCTGGAAGTCGTGTGGAGGTTCAGTGGCAGGCAGCACCCCTTCCCCTGCTCCTGAGGGTCGCCTCTTTCCTGATGCCCTACAGCAGTCAAATCAAGCCTACTGTGACCCCTGCCGGGCAGAGAGTGACGTTGAGAGCTCCAGGCATCATGAAGAAGACGAGGAAGAGGTGTGGTCTGACAGTGAACACAACTTCTTGGATCCTACCATTGGCGGGGTAGCGGTAGCACCAGCCCATGGTTCCATCTTGATTGAATGTGCTCGTAGGGAGCTACATGCTACCACTCCGCTCAAAAAGCCTGATCGCTCTCATCCCACTCGCATCTCCCTGGTCTTCTACCAGCACAAGAACCTCAACCAGCCAATGCACGGCCTGGCTCTGTGGGAGGCCAAAATGAAGCTGCTGGCGGAGCGAGCGCTGCAGAGGCAGCAGGAAGCAGCTCTCCTCGGTCTCTCCCAGGAGGACATTAAGACGCTCGGAAAGAAACGTAAATGGGGTGCTACGGTCACAGGTTCCAGCCCAGGACCTGGACAATCTATAGACAAGAAAGTCGGGCCAGTGACACGGTTATCCGCCACGTTTTACACCACCTCTGTAGTTACAGTGTCTCCCTATGCCTTCACTCGCCTCACTGGGCCCTACAGCCACTTTGTCTGAGGCCTGATGGACACAGAAAGACTGCTAGCAACAGGGTGGTGCAGCGGAGGGCTGTAGAGGGCAATGAGCAGGATGAATGTCTCTTTGCTGATCCACAGTCTGGCATCTCTCCATCCTGCCCCCTCCATAGTCCATATGGAGGAGGGACATTTTCATTGTGTTTTACCTCATGTCAGGCAGTGGTTTGAGCTGCCTGTGGTGCTCTTTTCTCTCTCGTTCCCAGAGAGGAACTCCATTGCTTTTAATTTTTTTTTCTTGTTTATAGAATTTTAATGATCCCAATTGCTATTATTATCAATATAAATATGATTGCTCTTGTTACTGTCAATGTTGTTATTACAGGTATTATTATAATGAACACTTGTTTTTCTTATTATTGCTGTTTTTTTTTAAATGTTAATATTAATGAGGTGATTGAGTTTTGTTTATGTTTTTTGTTTTTTATTGATGAGTCTGAGTCGCCCTTTGCTTTTTCCATGTTTGGAAAACTGTAACCCATTCTTAAAAATGTTCTTTTTTTTTCCTGTTTTTCAGTTTCTTTCTCCTTTTTAGTTTAAAAACTCTACATACAGGAGGAGCCATGATCCACCCAGTCAAATGGAAAAATCAAGATTACAGTACACAGTCGTGGCTGTATAAAGACAAACATAAAGGCTTTAACACAATTCCAGTTTCTATCACCTCGGCGCCAATTTTTCAGCGTACGCTGTCGCTGATATTTAACGAAAATGTTTTATAGAAAAGATAAAATAATTTTTCACGAAAGCAATCATAATTATAAAAAAAAAAAGAAAAAGAAACTGGTTGGCCAGGTTAAAAACAACTGCAGTTAAACCCCAGTACTGCTTGTCTCCTGGTTAGATGGTGGTGCTCCTCCTGCTTATCTGCACTTCTCCAGCTTTCGACTGGTGCTCAAAGTCGGGCTCTGATCAGTTCTCATTCCGCTACTGTTCATTGCACTTGATGCTGTATTTAGGTGCTCGAAATCCAGTTTGGCTCAAGTAGTGTTTGCAGGCAGGTGAATACTTTTATTTCGATAAGGCGGAGGGGTACCAGAACGACAGTTTTTTACCGGCTAGGACATTTGTTAAAAGACAAGCGTCACCAGTTCTTTTAGCGAATGCTGTTCTGTGCTCAACATTTCTCCCGTGGTGAAAACTATGGCTCTGGTATCTCTTGATCTGCAGCCCCCAAGCAGACATGGAGCAGGTGGAACTCTTTTTTTAAATTTTTTTTTTTTTATCTTCCTACAACGTTTTGATTAGGGCTGAGCACTTCCCAGCATACACTCTAGAGGGCAGCATGGTCTTCTATTTCAACAAGCACTTGAGATCCATTCATGAACCGGTGAAGAGCTCTCTTCGCTGCTTTAGCCTCCCACGGCCAGCAGAGGGGGATCTCCTCCCCCACCAATTTGCTGACCGCAGGCAGGACTCGCCGAAGCAGCTCAAGGCAGAGCCGATCTTTGTCCCGCCGTGGAACAAACGTGACCGAAGCCGCCTCTGGGAAGCGGATCTTGGGTTGCAGCAGAAGGAAAGTGTTGGGACTGCAGTGCTCTAACACACACTCTGGTGCTGTCCTATTACACTTGACTTACCGCGAAGGAGCCTCCCCTCCCTCTGCATGGTGCTGTCATCTTTTGAGCAGAGCGAGGCGCGTCCTTCCACAGGCACCTTGTTGCCACAGAGCCAGCCTGTCTAATAGTGGCTGCTCTTGGGCTGCGGCTTTGCTGTCGGACTCGGGGCCCTTGTCCACCAGGAGGCCGCCGCAGCTCGTCGCGGCACATGGGTTGCGAAGTCCACCGTCCAGGGCAAAGAAAGCACAGTCAGTCATCACTTCTCCTTGTAAGCGCATCAGCAGAGGAGCCGTAGAAATTTACTGTAGCTTCAGGGAGCGGATGCATATCAGTTAATCTCTCTCTTTGCGTGCATGACCTGAGGTTTACCTGAAACGACACCAGTGGGCGAAAGAGACAAACCAAAGCGAGAGACTACTTGATGGCACTACTAGAGTTCTCATTTTTTACTTTTGTTTAGTCACATCGTTTGCTTGCAGTGTGTTGAAAATGACAATAAGTGACTGACAGAACTTTATATGAATAGATGTTTGGCTCAATGCCCTGGTGAAAGAGTCACTTACCTCTTCCAAGGGCCCCCAGCGCTCTACCTCAGGCTGTAGAGACACTGGTCACAATCACAACTTGCTACTGAAGGCAGAAAATCCTGCCCCCTCCCCCCATTCGTGTGCTCTAGATTCCCATACTCATTTGAACTCGCTTTTGGTTTTTTTTGTTTTTTGTTTTTTTTACTCTTATTTATTACTACATTGTGATTATGATAATGATTGTCTTTGATGTTATTGCTTTTTTTTTTGTTTTTCATTTTTTTTACATAGCTAATACAAATTGTACATAGAGAAGAAAAAAAATTTATAAAAGCACTTTTAATCTTGATTTTAATGACGAAAAAAAAAAAACGAGCCGATTATTGACAACTTGAAGCTTAGTTTTGTTTTTCATTTTCTCAAGAGAGAGATAAAAAAAAATGTAAATATTAAACTATTTAGGTAAGATTATTTAACTGGTGAGGATAGTAACTAAACCATGGATAACGGGGGGTGGGGGGGTGTTACACTGAAGTCTTGGACAGCCCTTTACAACACTTGATCCCAACCCAACGTGTTGTGTAAGAACTTGCGCTCAGTAATTCTGCTGTTTTGCCTTTTTTTTTTAAAGTACTGTACCCCTTGTTGGCCTGTAAATGATCAGATGACAGCAGCCCCCCTCCTAAAACACACACACACACACACACACCAAAAAAAGAGAACAATTTCCTGTACCGCAGTTCTCTTGTCCAAACTTTACACCTATCAGAAAGTCTAAATTTTAGAGTTTTACAAAAACTCGGAGTCTGTATATCTCATTACACTTTAAAAGCAAGATCATAAACAGTGGAGGGTTTCAGGACAAATCTAAACCAGTAATCCAATAAAAACAAAATGGAGTTTTAAAAACAAAAAAGTCATTTGAGAGGTATGCTTATTTTGCTTCCTTTCTGAAAATGAAACGAAATGAGAAAGACTCAACTTACCAGCACATTTAAATCTCATTTACATGCCTTTTTTTTAAAAAAAAAAAAAACAAAACATTTTTATTCTATGTTCGATCTTTTCCAAGATCTACAACTAAACCAGTCGGGCAATTTACAGAAGCTGATTTCAGGAAGTCCTAGACAAGCCCCTAAAACCTCATTGTTTTAAAAAAGTATGGATTAAGAAGCAAGCAGTCCAGGTGCTGTCATGTAGATTTTTTAATTTTTTTTTTTAACCTTTGATCGTTTCCCATACTGTGGCTTCATCTCGAGCACAGAGAAACGAGTTTTCTCCCGACTCTGACAACAGACAGACGTGAATCTAAGGTGATGTTGTAGCGAGTTACGGTATAGCCTGCCAATCTTTTTCCACTTGTGTTAGACTATCACGTAAGAGACTGCCTCCCTGCTTGTTTAGATGTCTGTATACGTATCGTCTGATCTCGCTTCGCTAATATTTAAGGACGCTCATGGCTCACGGTGCCCCTGCGGAAGTTATCGGAATTTTTTTTTATTTTTTATTTTTTTTTTGCTTGTAACGGTATTTAATAATCCTGACACGTACGTCACATCTTACAGGAAGTTCTGCTGGTGCAGTGGCCAGGGTCTGTTGACATGGCCGCCCTCCTCATTACGCACACTTCTGTAAGGAAAAAAAAAGGGTGCTGAGGGTACGGCGCTCAACGTATCCCATCAACGTCTCACACGTTGTCTTGACGGTTCTCGTGGGAGCACGTTTCAAGCACGCACTGAGGCGGGGTGGGGGTCGGACAACCGGTGCTATGACGCTACACCTTAAAATTCACTGTGTGAAAGGCAAAAAATTTTTAAAATAAGTAAAAAAAGAAAAACACGAAGGATGAGTGATTACCGCAAAGATTTTTCAGAGCTCCTCGGAAATATCAAGAAAACGTTTCACTTTTCATTCAAGCAGTTTCGGAGTCCGAGAAGCTGCCCTGGTGCTGACTTTATGAGAAGTCTTTTTTTTTTCTTTTTTTTTGTTACAACGCTACAAATGTACATCTCTTTTTTTTTTTTCTTTTTTTTTTTTTATTTTGTTTGAGGGCAACAGCTGATACATCCTCTCTTGTTGTTCATTCCACGTTATACTTGAAGTCACTGAAACTAGGACGAGAAGTAGAAACAAATTATATGAAGACTGTTATCTGGGGGGTTTATTTTTGGTACAGTGCAAGTACCAAACTAGTATGTTGTAAATGTACATGTTGCTGAATGCTAAAAATATTGGAACAATACCTTAATTGTGTACTGCCGCCCTCATCCTCTCCCTAGTCATGCACTTCATATCCTCACCCCAAACTCCCTTTTTTCTCTTTAGATCTTGTATATTTTGTCTTTCTTAACCGCATAAAAACTGAAAAAATAAAAATAAATAAAAATGCATCTCACTATGTATGGCCCAATGTCGAAAACTCAAAAATTTAATTTCCTGAACACCCTTCAAATTTGGAATAAAGACCCTGGCCCATACAGAAAGATGAAACATGAACCTACACAAGTGGCAGCTACATTCCTTTTTGAGTTGTAGGAATTGTTCTTGGTTCTTTATTTTCATGTCAAGGATGCAGTATGTAAAAAAAAAAAAAAAAAAAAAAAAAAAAAAAAAAAAACGGGGGGGGGGAAAAAGTGTTTTTGTTCAGTCTCTATCTCTCTCTTTGTAGCTGTATGGTGTATTATGTGAATACATAGTGTATGTGGTTGAAGGAAACCCACAATATTGTTTTATGTTGCGCGATAAATAAAAATATTAAAGCGAGACGTGTTGTTGTGTGGAGCTCCTTATTCCGACTGATTGGAAGTTTTAATCGGCGCGTTGCAGTAAGGACCAGGTCGGCTCTGTGTGCTGCGGCGCTCGGTTCCATCTGGAGGCCAACCAACATGGCTTCACTGATTTGTGCCGTCACGTCACATTGATTAGAAGCTGCAGGGTGGATTCAACATAAGGATCTCATCCGACTCCGGTTTGGAAAGCTCCAGCTCAGGTGCTGACTAATTACTGAAAATCTTGGGGTTTTTTTGGACCCGCCTTTCCTCGCCGCTTGCCTGACAGCGGGGAGATAAGTGTAAGAGCATCGATGACAAGTCCAACAGGTTGGAGAGAGGGGGCTCGGGCCTTTTGATTCCTTCAGCTTTCATGTCAACAAGCAAGTATACTTCCATAAATAGGGCCCCGCTGCTTTTAACTAGGATCAAGGTCTGCTCGCGTGTGAAAAGGCCTGCCTCGTCCTCCGCCCGCTCTGATTTCAAGTCAGCATTTCTTTTAAATCCATTATCACACCAAGATGCACTTGGAGAAGCTCAGAGAGCAACACGTGCAGAAGTTCAGAGCGTGAATTTTCTAAAGATTCGACTTAGTACTTTAGGAGGCCTGGACGAGCTCTTTGAAAACATACTCACATAAATGAAGGGCGTTTTCTGGGTCACATCTGAGCCGCGGTGCTCTGAACACCAAAAACTGATGGAGGAGAGCCAGAAAGGAACGAAAAATCAAACCAGCGCAATATATTTGGCTGTGATTTAAGAAAATAGTACTGTTAATATGAAGTTAGAAAGTTAGAAGTTAAGCTAAAAGAAGCAGAACATATGCTAGCCATCAGTTAAAAATAGCAGACACCATTGAAAAGTAGCCAAATGCTAGCTAAAAGTAGCAAAATACTAGCTAAGAAGGAAAATGCTAGTTAGAACCTAAAAGCAGCAAAATGCTAGCTAAAAGTAGACTTAAATAAAAGATAAAAGTAGCAAAAGAAAAGGTATATGTATCAGAATGGTAGCTAAAAGCTAAGCAGTAGCAGAATGGTGCTAAAAGTGGCATAACAAGATAATAATTAAGTCAAGATGCCAACTGATCTTAGGAAACAGAAATGGCTGCAGCTCAGCCTGTTTTACTGATATTGACCAACAACTTGGTGAGGAAGTAGCTGAGCATCATCCCTGACATAATCTGAGTGCTGCATGCTGTGGGAGATCTTTGGCACTAACTTTTGAGGTCAACTCTGTTAGTTATCAAAATATTGTGTGAAGCAGTGGACAGATTTGAATGAATCTCTCAGAAAGTAATCATCGGATGTTCATCTACAGCCTTTGGAGTCAAAGTGATTCAAGATGGCTGCCACAGGTAAATGACTTTCACCAACACAAACATGGCTGTAACAGTCAGATTTACAGATACTGAGCTAAAGTTCGGCGTGGTAGTAGCTGAGAGTCATTGACATCACATAATTCAAGCTCTAACAGATCTCACAATTTTGCAGAAATCACATCTTTTACAAAGCTCATTCTCAAGATGAGATGATCTTAGTTTAAAACTTTGTATTTAAATATTTTTTGTGGTATTCTTTTTTTCTATTTGCACTGTCTTTGAAGCTACTGAAACATTTTTGTTGTGTTTTACATGTAACGGTGAACAAGTTAAAGTTTGTTCTTTCAAGAAACACACTTTTTCAAGTTTTTAAATGCATTTAATTTTGCAACTTATCAGAACACAGCTAACCTTTACAAATACTCTGCAGGAACAAAGTTGCGCCACTTTTATTCTTCAAATGTGAAACAATTCTTCCAAAGCTGGATCAGCCCTAGTATCAAAACTGGATGTGTATCAATCAAGACCCTGATCTGAGCACATGAACCTTTTATCATACCGTAATAGGCACTTAAACTGACAAAACTGACATAAATGATTGTAGCCGCAGGGTTGCTGGTGGAAGCAAGACTTTGTACATTTGCTGGGCTCTAATATTTGAATTAGATTAGACTGAAGGTGCGGAAGGTTAAAGTGGTGGGTGGTGCAGCTGTGTGCAGATTAACTGGCTCAGACAAATCTGACAAAAGATCATTGTTCAGATGCAGAGAGGTCACCGTTTCTCACCGAGCCGCAGATCATTCTTAACAAACTTTGCGGCGGAACTTTTCATTTCATATCCTTGAAAAATGAAATTTCAGGCACTCCAGTTTGGAGTTTGCAAAGATCTGCATAACAGTGTTATTCTAAGGCTGTGACTAATAGAGAAAACTCACCTAAAAAGACCCTTGTCCTTGACAATTTGTTCTTATTATTGGAGTTCACATATCAACAAGAAGGCACAACGTTTTTTGTTGGGAGACCAAGTTCATGAGTCAGGATAAGGTGAAAACGTTATGTTTCACAATTCACAATTTGGATGGGAAAAGCAAAAAAAAAAAAGTTAATTAAATGTTACACTGCTCAAGGAAATATGAGGACAATTAAAGGCCTAGCATTCCTTGAAAGAATGCATATCGCCCGCTGCCTTTAACAAGAGAGTTTTAGACTAAAACTAGAAGCACTCAGAGAGCCAACCCTCCACAAAGGCCACAGTGTGATTAAAAAGTAATGCAATCTGGATCATAATCTGGATCAGCACCAAAATTTAATTCATTGTTTTTTGTGACATCCCCAACATTTCCTGAAGATTTCCTCCAAATCTGTTCATTAGTTTTTACCTGATCTTTGCTAACAGACAGACAAACAAACCAACGGACACAACCGGAAACAGAACCTCCTTGGTGGAGGAAACAAAAGGGTCACATGTAGGAGCAGAGAGAAGGTTTTCAACAAAGGCGTTACCTGTGACCTTGACCTTTGACCCCATGAACCTTGAAATCAACAGGCATCATCTTTGACCCATGACGTGTCCAGCTGTGCAGTTTGACATTCCTACATTACACTGTTGCAGAGTTAGAGCACTAGGTCAGCTGTGACCTTGATCTTTGACCCCATTCCTTCCATCCATCCATCCATCCATCCATTGTCTTCCGCTTATCCGGGGTCGGGTCGCGGGGGCAGCAGCCTAAGCAGGGAGACCCAGACTTCCCTCTCCCCAGCCACTTGGGCCAGCTCCTCCGGGGGAATCCCAAGGC